>NC_066339.1:2930000-3057500 GCF_022539315.1 Serinus canaria
ACGTCCCTGCACTCATGGAACAGCACCTAACTGAGCTGTTCATTTGCACACACTATAAATGAACCTATTTGTTCTATACACTTTATTTATTATCTCTTTATTAGAAACCCATTCCTTTTATACACTGTTCTGCTACAGGTGGACCTGATTGGTCATTTAATTAACACCCCATCCCCCCTGGCTCATTAAGGAAACACCCTTTGGTAAACACCTTATGAGATAACAATTGTTGAAAACACCAGCTGCAAGATTGTTTTAGTTCTTTCTCTCAGCCTTCTCAAAACCCCCCAGAACAGCTCCTGGGGAAGTTTATCTGCCTTCTCTCTGACCAGGCTGTCAGTATCCACAGAGGCAAAGCTGTGTACTGACTGCAGGACTCAGACAGGGGTTTGGGGGTCCATAAACATCCTGAGCCATCAGTAGGACCCCAGACCTGTAGGGTTTCCTTTCCACACAATCAGAACCTTTCCTGCCCTTCCCTTGGAGCCCTTGCTCGGGCAGGGCATGAGTGACTCAGCTCAGGTGCAGCAGCTCCTCCAGCCTGACACAAAAAAAGGTTCTGCAACAACTGCATGAACTGTCACACCTGCACATCACAGATGTCCCAACAAAAACTCCTCTTTCCTTGTCTCCCTTGAGAAATATTTGGGGGCTTATCCCAAATAACAGGGAAAACAAAACTCCAGCAGCTCTAACTGGGGTTTCTTTGTGCCTGGCAGTGCTGGCAGGTCACTAAAAGGGAATTAAAACCTTGTCAGAACATCCTGGTCCACATCCAGGTGCTGCAGCATCCCACACCTGCCCCATGCCAGGGCAGTGCCATCCATGCTGCCTTTGGGGCCATCCCCATATAAAATATCTAGGAAAAGATCTTGTTTGTGTCTCCTCCACATTAATTATTGACACCTCACTCATTAGCAACGTTTGGCTTTGGGAAATGGGCTGAGAAGCAGCAGGAAGTAAAAGCAATAAATATTAAGAATAAAAGCAGTGTGCACAGGCATTGCTGGTGCAGGGCTGGGCACTCTGGAGAAGTTTCTGGAAAGGTTTGGGTTTAACTGAACTCCCAACTTCCAGACAGAAACTGCTGCTTATTCCCCTTCCCAGAGACATTCAGTACTCAGCAGATTTGCACTTCTGCAGTTCTGAGGTCAGCCTGGGGGATGCCTGCCCATGGCCCAGCTGCCCTGGGCAGCTCTGGGGCTACCCCAGGGCTGAGGCATCACAGAATCAGTCAGAGAATCAGAAGGGACATTATGGAAGGGACATCAAACTTGGAATGGAAGGGACATTGAAGTTGGAATGGAAGGGACATTAAACCCCGTCCTGGGCAGGAACACCTCCCACTGTCCCAGGCTGCTCCAAGCCCTGTCCAGCCTGGCCTTGGGCACTGCCAGGGATCCAGGGGCAGCCACAGCTGCTCTGGGCACCTGTGCCAGGGCCTGCCCACCCTGCCTGGGAACAATTCCTTCCTAACACCCAATCTAACCCTGCCCTTATTCACCCTAAACCCATTCCCCTTTCCCTGCCAGGCCATTCCTGGTGCAAAGCTCCTCTCCAGCCCTCCTGGAGCCCCTTCAGACACTGCAGGGTTCTGTCAGCTCTTCCCAAAGCCCCTGTGG
The DNA here is from genome assembly GCF_022539315.1 of Serinus canaria. NCBI lineage: Eukaryota > Metazoa > Chordata > Aves > Passeriformes > Fringillidae > Serinus > Serinus canaria. Next base: position 2,931,623 of record NC_066339.1, read on the forward strand.
AAGGAAAGCAGAGCCCCAGAAGCCCAGACCCCAAGGAGGGAGGGAGGGAGGGAGGGGAGGACACTCACCCTGAGTCCCCCTGGGCTGCAGCAGCAGGAGCAGCACTGCCAGGAGCTGCCCTGGCCCCAGGAGCCCGGGCATGGTGTGGGTGGGAGCTGCCCTGGCAAGGAGAGACCCTCTGCCCTGAGAGCCTGCCAGGGAAGGGGAAGCGGCAGTGGGAAGTTGGGGACAGCCCAAAGACATCACTGACACCACCCCCAGCCCTGGGATGTGCGAGGCAGGGGAGGCTGCTCTGGGCACAGAGGGAGTGAAGGGGGTTCACAAAGTGCTCTGCAGCAGCCTGGCCTCGTGTCTGGAGCAGGTTTACACCCAGGGCAGGTGGGGTGGGGGTCAGGCTGCTGTGGAAACACCCCCCACATCCCTGCACTCATGGACAGCACCTGACTGAGCTGGTTATTTACATACACAATAAATGAACCTATTTGTTATATACACTTTGTATATTATCTGTAATTCATACCTGTTACAGAAATACTTCCCTTTACTAGAGGTTGGACAGATTATTAAAACCCAGACAGAGCTGTTTTTACAATTTCAGGTTTATTTTGATCTCTGGTCCCATCACAAGACACGTGGCCCACACAGTGCTTCCCCTTCACTGGATGGTGCAGAAAAAAAAATCAGAACCATTCATTTCTTTCTGTTATTTGTCCTTGGGGCACACACAGAGATGTGGCACTTCCATCCTGCTTGGGAAGAATACCTGGCACTTTTCCTTTGCTAGGACAGAGGATTTGAGGTTTTCCTGGTGATGAGAAAAGCGATTAGGCAGTGAAGGGGCTGTTTGCACTTATGAGTGCAGTGTGGGTGAACTGGGCAGCACTGGGATAGACTGGACAGGTGCAGCAGCTGCAGGTGAGTGGCTCTCACCACCTTCATGCCTGTTTCTACCACCAAAATTCACTTTGCACTCAGTTCCTTCCTAACTGTGCACTGCCAGTGTAGCAAACAGATCTAAATGTGAAGCTTTGAAAGGCATAAAGTGATCTACAAACTGAACCTGGTGAGCTCTAAAAACTAACCCACAAATCATTGACTCACAAATCATTGGTTCCTCACGTGACCAAATCCGTGGCCAACTGTTAAATTTTGCCCTGGCTACTTCAGCATTAGCACAAATTACAAAGTCATAAAAATCCTCAGTCAGCACCATGATCCAACCCTCGAGGATGGTTCTTTCAATCCCAGTGCCACCAGTCAGCCGTGGGTGGTGATTTTTAGCTCCTTTTCAAGTTTCTGGATCTCCAGGAGGAGCTTCTGGATTTCCAGCTGGGTCTTCAGATCCGACAGAGGAATTCCACACTGGAAAGCTGCTTTATTTTGGAGAACCTTCTCACACACATCACTTTTCCTCTTTAGAAGAACCAAAACAAAGGCAGAGTGAGACTCCAGTGTGGGGTGACAAAGCATCCACCCTCGTGAAGCTGGACCAGAGCTATTCCAGGCTACAAATGGGGCAAGAAACAGGAAAAACAGGGCAGCTGGTGGGACTTACACACGTGGGTGGTGGTGTCCAGGTGCCATCAGCTGAGCAGGTGGTTTTGAAAGGTGCCCCTAAGCGCCCATCACGCCTGCAGTAGAAGGTGACAGTTTCATTCACCTCATACCACATCTTGTTGAAGTTGATTACCACATCATCCTGCCTGGGGAGCCTGGGGCACTGAACTGAGGGGAAAACACACCAAAAAACAATAATGGGAGGAGATGGAGGAGAAAACACCCTGGCAACTCCCTCTGTGCCCCAGCAGGGCAGGGCTGGCACTCACCTGGCTGGCAGGTGGGCACGGGCGGGTGCCAGGTGCCATCAGCCAGGCACTGGCTCTGGGCAGCACCACGCAGCACAAAGCCTTGCTCACAGGAGAAGTGCAGGAGCAGCCCGTAGGGAAAGGTGAACATCTGTGGGGTCATCCTTCCCCTCTCCACCACGGGCTTGGGGCACCGAACCGCTGTGGGACAAAGCAGAGCTGGCACTGGGCTCTGGGCACAGCAGAACCCGGGCAGGGCTGCTCCTCCCCAGCCCCTGCTGGCCCCGCTGGGGAGAACCAGGGTCTGATGTTGCAAGGGTAAAATTGGACATGGAAGTCTCACAGATTTGTGTGTTTAGCAGAAAGATTTTTGAATGTGGAACCTGATGAAGGAATAGAAATGGAAGCAAGTTTTGATAGACAAGAAAAGAATTGCTGAGTCTGACTGGGTAACCGAGGAGGCAAAGGGTGTGTGAGTTAGAAGGGTTTGTATGGCTCAGAGCAAAGGATAAACCCACCCCAAACAAGAAGATGTTTGTACCCAGCAGAAAGAGAGCACAGGCAAACAAGGCAGCAAATGTGGCAAGTAGAAAAAAGGGCTCAGAATTTCCCATTGCAACAAAACTGAAAAACAACTTCTGGCTTGACCTGTGATGTGCTGACTGTGAGTGACTGGAGAGCAGTGCCATGAACATGGTAATTAGAGTAGTTATGATAGGCTATAGATAAAAGCTAAGGTATAGATTGGTTCTACTGTATTGAGATGCTCAGCAAAGTAAAGTACAGAATGCACTGTAACCAAAACTCAGGGTCTCCAGGGCTGCCTGCAGCTGGAGCTGAGAGCTGTGGGCACAGCTCTGTCACCCACAGCCCTGCACTGCTGTGACATCCTGGATACAATAAACTGCATTTTGGAGAGCCCCTGGAGTCCCACATCTCTCATTCCAGCTCCTACAGTCTGCCACTTCCAGAGGGATCATCCCCACTCCTGTGGAGGAAGCAGCATCTGCAGGCAGCCCTGCTTGCTTTGGCCCCGTTGTTCTGAGTGCTGGCACTGCCATGCCCTGACCCCACAGTGACCCCAGACTGTCAGCGTTTGGAACACAGAACCACAGAAGGATTGCATTCAGGGCTTCTGTTGAAGAGCTCTGGGTGTCAGGGGTGCACAGACCCAAATCTGACCCCACATGGTTTCGAGCTGAACATTTTATTTATTTATTTATTTATTATTATATTTATTTTAACTTTTATATAATATATTTATATATTTATAATATATGTTTATATTTCATATTTATCTTTTATATTTTATAAAATATACATTTTCTATATTCTATTGCTTTATAACTAACATATTAATTATTAAAATTGCATTGTTCTATTTTATAAATTGATTTCATCCAAGCATGGATTTCTCGTGATCCCCCTCAAACCCCTAACACAGCTTCTCATGATTCTTTAAACAACAATTATATCTAAAAACATCTAACAATTATATCATTTATCATATACTCACTACACAGGTGCAGTTTCACAGATTCCAGCAAATTCAAGGCCTTGTTTGTGTCTCCTCCACATTAATTATTTCCCAGGGCCTACTAAGCCCTTTCTTTCAAACCCCCTGAATTTCCTATGATTTTAAAATCTTTTGCTGTCAGACCCACTCACCCCTGCACTCCGGGGCAGGTCCACTCCACGCCAGGCTCCTGCCATCCTCCGAGGTGCAGTAGAGGGACTCGTCCCCCACCAGGGACAGCCCCTCTGCACAGCTGTATGTCACCTTGGTGCCATAAGAGAACTCCCTGCCACCTCTGCCAGAGTGCTGCCCAAAGGTGATTTCTGGAGGGGGCCCACAGACTGTGGAGAAAAGGGAATTGAGATAAAAAGACACTGCAGTGCAGTTATCACCTGCAGGTGAGAACCAAAAGCATTTCTGTGAAGTCAGCACAAAGTTCATTTTGGGGTTGGTGTGAGGCAGATTCTCAAGGGGCTGCTGCCTGGATTCTGGCCTCTTACAGCACCCCAGAAATATCAGGATATTTCCAGTGGCTTCCCCACTCCTGAAGTGTTCAAGAAACACCTGGATGTGCCACAGTGGGATTCACTCAAACCTGGGACCTGATGATGCTGGAGGTATTTTCCAACAAATTGATTCTAATCCCAGCTCTGGGGAGGGGACACCTGGCTCAGGTGGTGTCCCCAGGAGCAGGTGCTGCAGGCAGATCACCCACTGGTGGCAGGAGATCTCTTGTCCCCGCGTGTCACACGTACCTCTGTCACAGAAGGGCACCTCGGGCTCCCAGCTCAGATCAGCCCCACAGGTGATGGAGCTGGACTTGCCCCTGAGGGCAAAGCCCTCCTCACAGGCCAGCCTCACCTGGGCCCCCACTGTGTAGTCACTGCTGCTTTTATGAACCTCCTTTCCATGAGGGATGTCTGGCTTTGGGCAACGTGGTTCTAAAAATAATGGGAAATAAAAGATGTTGTGTGTTTCCATAAAAAACTCCAGTCAAGCTTTCTATGGAGAAGAGCTGCCAAAAAATCTGAACCTGGGCAGAAAAGTGGCCATGCCCCAGGTGCAGGTCTCAGGCTGCCTCTGTCACCCTGAAGGGGTTAGGGAATTGCCCCTGCTCTAATCTGCCTGCCCTGGGAGGTAGAGCAGGGTTTTACCTCCTGCCAAGGTTTTCCTGAGTTTTTCAAGATGTTGCTGTGGTGCTGGGTCAGGAGCTGGAGCAGTGTCAGTTGTTTATTCATTTGCTCCTGACAGGGGAAATGCCTTGGGAACATCCCCTGCTCCCCAGCCTCATGTCAGCAAAGCAGCCCCAAACCCAAACCACATCCCCTTCCAGCTGGGTAAATGTCTCCCTGGCTTCCTCAGGAACCTCCCAAGCCTCTAGAAGCTTCCAACACACCCCCCTTGCACCCTCCAGACCCCAGCTCAGCCCTGCCAAAACCCTGCCCTTTTTCCAGGGGCCCATCTGGACCTTTTGCTGCCTGGATATTCCACATTAACCCAGGAGAAGGAGACCTGGGGCCACTGGAGAGGGGGGGAAATTCTCCATGGCTTCTGTCATGCTCATCCCTCCCCTCTGTCCCACCTGGAATGCAGTCTGGCACCGCTGGATCCCATTCACCATCGCTGCCACAGCGGAGGGTGACGCTGCTGCCACGGCCTTTGAGAGCAAATCCTTCACTGCATGCCACCTCCAGCCTGTCCCCGCTCTCATAAACCTCTTTCACTTGCCATGGGTGCAAGAGTTTTCCATTTGGGATGTGTGGATCTGGGCAAGGAATTCCTGGGAAATGCCAAACATCAGCGAGGGAAGAACCACGGCAAAGCCAGGTGGGTGACAGGAAATTTGTTGTGAAGACAAGGATGGATGGATGGACAGACACATCACAACATTAAATCTGCCCCAAAAAGCATCCCTGGGCTTTCCTGGGGGGTGGAATGTTGGTGGGGCACCCTCAAGAGCACAATGGATGTTTTCCAGAGCTGGCAAATAAAGCAAAGCCAGCTCTGCAGCTGGGAAATAAATCAAAGGAATTCCAGGGTCAGGCTGGGCCCTGGAGCATCCCCCTGTCCCCAGGCTGTGCCCACCCCACCTGCAGCTCCTTCACACACTCTGGCAGCCACAAAAGCCCCAGGCACTCACTTTGACACGGAGGTGGGGCTTCACTCCACACAAAGCCCTGCAGGCAGATGATGTCCCAGGTGGTTTTCCCTGCTTGGAACTGGTGGCCCTGCTGGCACTCGTAGGTGACCACGGTGCCCACAGGGAACAAGTTGCCAGCCAGCTTGGTTTTCACAGCATTCCTCACATCTGGGGGGTCATCACAGCTGCCTGGGGGGGAGACCTGCAGCTTAGGGACAGTGCTGCATCATGGAGGGGGATTTGGGTGAAAACCAAGGGGTCACATTGTTCATTCTGAGATGCATTGAATCATCCAGGTTCAGGAAGGGGAAAGAGGGAATGCAAAGGAGACTGGAGAGAGACTTTTCACAAGAGCATGAGGTGACAGGACAGGGGGGAAGGGCTTTAAGATGAAGGAGGTTGGGTTTAGATCAGATATTGGGAATAAATTCTTCCCTAGGAGAGCGATGCCCAGAAAAGCTGTGGCTGCCCCAACCCTGGAAGAGCCCAAGGAGAGGCTGGACAGGGCTTGGAGCAACCTGGGCCAGTGTAAGATGTCCCTGCCCACAGCAGGAGGTGGGTGGGATGGGCTTTAAGGTCTCTCCCAACCCAAACCATTCCAGGACTATGACTTTGTACCACACAACGATTTTCACTGTTACAACCATCTGTAATTTCCAATCAAGCCAATACCCCCTGAGCAAGTGGGGGGTCCCAGGGTGCTGTCCTGTAACAATCCCCAACTCAGGTCCCAGGGTGCTGTCCTGTAACAATCCCCAGCTCAGGTCCCAGGGTGCTGTCCTGTAACAATCCCCAACTCAGATCCCAGGGTGCTGTCCTGTAACAATCCCCAGCTCAGGTCCCAGGGTGCTGTCCTGTAACAATTCCCAGCTCAGGACCCAGGGTGCTGTCCTGTAACAATCCCCAACTCAGGTCCCAGGGTGCTGTCCTGTAACAATCCCCAGCTCAGGTCCCAGGGTGCTGTCCTGTAACAATCCCCAGCTCAGGTCCCAGGGTGCTGTCCTGTAACAATCCCCAACTCAGGTCCCAGGGTGCTGTCCTGTAACAATCCCCAGCTCAGGTCCCAGGGTGCTGTCCTGTACCAATCCCTAACTCAGGTCCCAGGGGTGCTGTCCTGTAACAATCCCCAACCCACGCTGGGTGCCAGCTGTAAGAATCCATGTCTGGCTGGGCTGTCCATGTCCAATCCAGCAGCTATGGACCTCAGCCCACACAATCTTACAGGGACAAAGGCAAAAGACCAGAAGTGCTCTCCACGTGGAGACTAACATCCTACATTTATTTCCAAGGTGGGAAAGAGGCCAGGCCAGCTGCCTCTAGGGGGTTTTAAGAGCTTGGAAAGGGGTCTGGAGGAGAGGGACTGCAGCCAGTGGGATACCAGTGAGGAGGGTAAGATGAGGGACTGACCAGGGCAGAGACCCCCACCAGGGGTACTGGGGAGAGGAGTGTGTGAGGGAAAACCATGTGATAAGAGATGGGAAGAACAAACCACGTGACATAACATAAACTGTTAAGTGCACTATAAAAACTACTCTGCAAATCTCCAATCACCCAGTGCAACACAACACAAAATGAACTATTCAGTGCAACACAACACAAAATGAACTATTTAGTGACCACAGCCAAGGGGATACCAGTGAGGAGGGTGAGGGGATGGACTGACCAGGGCAGAGACCCCCACCAGGGGTACTGGGGAGAGGAGTGTGTGAGGGAAAACCACGTGATAAGAGATGGGAAGAACAAACCATGTGATATAACAGATTATTCAGTGCAATATAAAAACTACTCAGTGCAAATCTCCAATCACCCAGTGCAAAACAAGAATAATAATAAAAAAATAAACTATTCAGTGCAACACAACACTAAATAAACTATTCAGTGCAGTACAGCACTGTCCCTGCAGACTCACTGCGCTGGCAGAGGGGCAGGGGGGGCTCCCAGAGGCCGCTGTCCCTGCAGGTGGAGGCCTCGCTGCCGCTCAGGCTGTAGCGCAGGTGACAGTCGAACACCACCGTGTCCCCAAAGCTGTAGTCAGGCTGGTACCTGCTCAGCAGCTTCCCATTCTCCACTCTTGGCTGCTTGCAGGTCACCACTGTGCCAGGGGAGCACACAGGGAAGCAGCAGTTAGGCTCCAGATAGGAGATGTGGGGGTTATGATATTGTCCAGATTGCAAGGCAAGGTGTGTTCTGTTTGCCATCTGTTAGAGCTGTGGCAGTTCTCTTCTGTTAATTGGGCAGTTTTTTAAATCTCTTCCACAACCACTCCTCCCTCGGGGAGACACCTGCTGATAAGAGGCCATTGAATGTCCCTGCATGGCTGATAAGAGCTGCAGCACCCACTGGGAGATGTGAGCCCAGGGGGAGGAGCCAAGCATTCCTACCCGGATAGAATCTGGAGATTCTGGAACACCAGCACGGCTTCTGCACTGGATTTCCCAGAGGAGCAGCAGCTGCCTCTGCCCCTGGCCCTTCAGAGGCAGAGTGCACCTTTCTCCAGGATCCCTGCTCCAGCAGAACCAGCCCTGGCACTGCAGGAGGGCTGAGCCACAATTCCAGTGGCACTGCTGCCAGCCCCCTGACCCACAGGGTGTCAGGCTGTGCTCTGCCTCTGCCAGGGCTGGGTTGGGGTCACTGCATTGTTTATTTTATCTTTTTATTTTCTTCCCTAGTAAAGAACTGTTATTCCTGCCCCCATATCTTTACCTGAGAGCCCCTGAATCTAAAATTTATAACAATTCAGAGGGAGGGGGTTCCCATGTTCCATTTCAGGGGAAGCTCCTGCCTTCCTTAGCAGATATCTGTCTTTCCAAACCAAGACAGATCTATGGGATATGAGGGCTTTGAAAAAGCCCCCATCACCTTTTTCAGAAGGGTGAAAAGGGCCAGGACAGCAGCAGGGTGACGTGGTGGTTTTGTACATCTTGCCCCGTGTTACAGCAGGAGTGTTTAAGGCAAAAGAGAACCCAGGGGAGCAGGTTTGGGAATTCTTTGCAGGTGAGATGGATTCCTCTGCCCTGTGAGCACAGCAAAATCCCACTCCCACCTCCCTGCTGACACCGTGACCGTGAGGGGAGACCCCAATTCCTGTCACAGCTGCCACACTCAGAGGGCTCCATCTGCAAGAGGTGATTCCATTCCAGCAGGATGAAGAGGAGAGGAGGTTCCAAGGGAGGAAACACCAGAGCAGGGGCAGGCAGCAGTGCAGGGGCTGTGGGATGTGGGAGCAGCTCACCTTTGCATTCTGGAGCTGGGCTGCTCCACACACCGTTCAGGTTGTCTATGCTTGTGCAGAAAATGGAAGCCTCTCCCAGCAGGGAGAAAGGTCTCTCTCCCCTCCTGGGCCTGTGGCACTGGTAGGTGACAGAGTCCCCATACTGAAAATGGTCCTTGTCCGTCCCACTGTGCTGCCCATTTGCTATTTCTGGAGGGGGTGCACAGGGAATTGCTGTGGAAGGAGGGGAAGATCATCATGGGAATGAAGAGAAGAGAAAAATAATTTAATTCATTTTAAACCAAAGATCTGGCCAGAAGAAGGTGGAAACAGGAGGTAGCAGAAGGGTCAGAAATCAAAGGCAAGTCTTGAGGAGCTGCACCAGCCCCGAGCTCTGGCTGGGCACTGAGAGGGGGGGTTTGGTATATCCCAGGCTCAAATGCAGCTGCATCACTCCCAGAGAATGAAGGAACATTTCTGCAGGAAGGGAAACACAGATTGAAAATGTCTTTCTAGGCTCCACCACGCATTGAGGTGCCAAAATCCTCAGCAGAGCTACACAACAGCCTCTTCATCCAGCCCCAGCCACATCCCAGATAGTTAAAGAATAGATAATTAAGGAACTCTGCTTACCCTGACAGGTGGGAATGTCTCTGTTCCATGTAGGAACCTCATTTCTGAGCACACATTCAATCTCAGAGTGTCCAATCAGTCTGTACCTGTGTGAGACAGGGGAGAGGGAATCACTCCACAGACTCAGTCCTGTTACCCACAACACCACCAGGAGGTTTGGGCTCCTTTGTCAGAATTCCAGAGATCAGAAATTGGTCAGAAAGTGTCACTTCCTCAAGGACACACTGGCTTTTGACAAAAACATTTTTATTTAATTTTAAAAATGACACATTTCTAAGGAAATGCATAAACTTTATCAGCTCCTTACAGCTCTGAGCTCAGTATTCACATCTTTCCTTCAAAAGGACACTGAAACATTGGGAATGGTTTGAAAAGAGCCAGGAGGGTGAACCTGACTTTGGGAAGAGCTGTCTCAAAGCAGGAGATTAAGACACTCACAGTCAGTCTTAAAGCTCCCAAAGGAAAGCTTAAAAGGTTTTTCACTCCGGGTCTGCAATTACCTACATGAGAGAGGCTCTGACAGCAAAGGGGGTAAAAACTGGAAAACTGGCTGGAGAGGAAGAAGCCCTGTGGCCCAGGTGCTCGTGGCTTACCCAGTGTTGCAGGTGAAGTTCACTTTGGAACCAAAAGTCAACGCTCCAGGCGGGACCAGTCTGCCGTTGGCCGGCTCCCCGGGGTAGCGGCACTCCTTGGCTGGGGACAACGGGGCTCCAGTCAGCTCCCAGCTCAGCTTCTTGGCAGGACAGCCAAAGAGTTGCCCAGTTCTGAGTACAGGGATGGAGCAGAGACCTCCAGATGTCCCCTCCAGCCCGAGGTTATTCTGTGATTCCCGGTGCTGGCCAGACCTGCCTCGTGAGCTGCTGCCTCTGGGGTTTGCAGTGACCTGTGGCAGCGTCTCTTCCCAGCTAAAGGACCCTCCCTCTGCAGCTCCAGTGCTTTTCTAGACACAGGGGCTCCAAATGCCTGAGCAGCAGGACATCCCTTGAGTCAGCAGTGAAGCACAGCCAGCTCAGAGGTGATTTCAGCTCCTGCCATCACTGCCAGAACCCAGAGGAACAGACCCGGTGCTTCCCTTCAGGACACTCATTGCCACCATCCCCAGGGCTCACTTTGGGTTCTGCCCCAACAGAAGGAGCTGGCAGCATCAGCAATCAAAACCAAGAGCCACAGAATGACAGAATGGTTGGGCTTGGGAGGGACCCTAGAGATGATCTTGTCCCAACCCAAGTGTCGCTGTCGTATTTTCTGGAAAATCCCTTTGCCCAGGATTCTTCTCCTGGGAAGCTGAGAAGCCTCAGAGGAAAGGAAAACAATAAAGATCTGATTTGCTTCTCCTGTGTTTGGCTGTTTTGGAATGTGGTTTGGACATTGCTTACCAACAGGTGATTGTTTCATTGGTTTAATGTGAATTGTTTTTATTTGTTGGCCAATCACAGCCAGCTGTGTCAGACTCACTGAAGGGAGAGTCACAGGTTTCCATGATCATTCTTTGTAGCCTTCTGTCTGGTTCCTTTCTCTATTCTTTAGTATTCTTTTATCTCAGAATCTCTGCTGGTCACAGTGACTCTGAGATGTGTACAAGCCTCTTTTACCAGCCTGGCAGTCAAAGGTGGAGTCAGAGCTCTTCTGTTCTCTTTCTCAAGGTTGTTTATTGTTTCTTATCTATAAAATTCTTTCTCTGACCTACGAGGTCTGTCTGGCAGGTTGGGTTGAGGCACACTGCCCATCCTTGGGGTGGTGTTGTCTTTTTATACTAAGAACTACCTGTACATTATTTACAGTAACTCCCCAATCCCCATCACCTGTGTTAGACAGTGAGCTTCTACCCCAAACCAATCCAAAAGTGCCAGCATCACCCAGAAGATGGAGACCAGGAACAAGAAGGAAAAAGGCTGGACACACCCAGATCCCTCCATCTTGCCCCCTGAACTCCCATTCTAAAACCCCCAAAAATCTATTTTTCACCCCATGACAAACTATTATTCTGCTTTAACTTTCTTGACTTGTAATTCTTCATATAAGGTTGGTGATTGTTTTTTCCAAGGGCTAAATCAAAGGCACAGGGGTCTTGGGCTCTGTGCCAAGGTCACTGAGCCCCCTGGGAAGGGGCTGGAGCCCTCCAGGGCAGCCAGAGGAATTTCCTGGGTGCTGACATTTTTATCATAGTTTTAGTATAGTATTCTTTAATATCCTATAACATCATAAAATAATAAATCATTCTGAGAACATGGAGTCAGATTCATTCCTTCTGCCTGAGGACCCCAAAACTCCCACATCCCAGGGCAGGGACCCCCCAAACACACTCACGTGTGCAGATGTCACTGGGTCCATGCCACAGCCCGTCCACTCCACAGATGAGGACATTTGGCGTGCGAGCACTTCTCCCATAGCCTGGCCTGCAGACAAACTCCATCCTGTGGCCAAAGGGGAAGAGCTCGGTGCCCTCCAGCCTCTGCTTGGGCTCTGCCGACGGCGAGCGCGGCGGAGGGGGGCAGAGACCTGGGGACACAGAGCCCTGTCACCATGGCACCTTCTGAAAATCCTCTTTGCCCAGGGTGTTCTCCTGGGAGAGGACTCAGAGAGGAATGAAAACACCCATGGCACCTTCTGAAAATCCTCTTTGCCCAGGGTGTTCTCCTGGGAGAGGACTCAGAGAGGAATGAAAACACCCATGGCACCTTCTGAAAATCCTCTTTGCCCAGGGTGTTCTCCTGGGAGAGGACTCAGAGAGGAATGAAAACACCCATGGCACCTTCTGAAAATCCTCTTTGCCCAGGGTGTTCTCCTGGGAGAGGACTCAGAGAGGAATGAAAACACCCACAGCACCTTCTGAAAAATCCTCTTTGCCCAGGGTGTTCTCCTGGGAGAGGACTCAGAGAGGAATGAAAACACCCATGGCACCTTGTCACCGACATGTTCTATGAAAAATCCTTTCCTTAGGATTTTCCCCTCCTGAGAAGCTGAGAGGCCTCAGGAACAAACTGTAAACAATTCTTATCTGCTGCTGTGGGATGCAACAGGGGGAATCTGGGATTGGCCTCATCAGGCTGTTTCCAATTAAGGGCCAATCACAGTTCTCCTGTCCAGACTGTCTCAGTCAGAGACGAGCCTTTGTTATTTATTCCTTGTCTATTCTTAGCTTAGCCTTCTGCTGAAATCCTTTCCTCTATTATTTTACTATAGTTTTAATATATTACCTATCATATAATAATAAATCAAGCTTTCTGATACATGGAGTCAACTTTCTCGTCTCTTCCCTCATCCTGGGACCCTTGTGGACAATACCACAGCACCTTCTGAAAAATCCTCTTTGCCCAGGGTTTTCTCCTGGGAAGCTGAGAGGACTCAGAGAGGAATGAAAACAAGGATTATCTGATTGCTGCTCCTGTGTTTTGCTGCTTTGGAATATGGCTTGGACACTGTTCACCAACAGGTGTGTGAAAAATGTGTATTTTGTGATTGGCTTTTCACAAATATTGAAATGAATATTATTTGTGTTGTGTTAGAAAGTGATGCTGTATTGATTTTTCAAAGCAGTGTGTTAAATATAGTTTAGGTTTTAACATACTGTTAAAATAGAAACCATGTATGTGGGATATTTTTTTAAGAAAGGAATGAGGTACTGGCACCCGACAGCAGCCACAGGACACCTGAATCTTTCAGAGAAAGGGAATTTATATTATATTATATTATATTATATTATATTATATTATATTATATTATATTATATTATATTATATTATATTATATTATATTATATTATATTATATTATATTATATTATATTATATTATATTATATTATATTATATTATATTATATTATATTATATTATATTATATTATATTATATTATATTATATTATATTATATTATATTATATTATATTATATTATATTATATTATATTATATTATATTATATTATATTATATTATATTATATTATATTATATTATATTATATTATATTATATTATATTATATTATATTATATTATATTATATTATATTATATTATATTATATTATATTATATTATATTATATTATATTATATTATATTATATTATATTATATTATATTATATTATATTATATTATATTATATTATATTATATTATATTATATTATATTATATTATATTATATTATATTATATTATATATGTTTGATTGGTTCCATGTGAATTGTTTTTAATTAATGAACAGCTGTGTCAGACTGAGGAGTCAGTCACGAGCTTTCATATCATTCTTGTGAAGCCTTCTGATGTGTCCTTTATCTTTCTTTAGTATAGCTTTAATATATTATATTATATTATATTATATTATATTATATTATATTATATTATATTATATTATATTATATTATATTATATTATATTATATTATATTATATTATATTATATTATATTATATTATATTATATTATATTATATTATATTATATTATATTATATTATATTATATTATATTATATTATATTATATTATATTATATTATATTATATTATATTATATTATATTATATTATATTATATTATATTATATTATATTATATTATATTATATTATATTATATTATATTATATTATATTATATTATATTATATTATATTATATTATATTATATTATATTATATTATATTATATTATATTATATTATATTATATTATATTATATTATATTATATTATATTCTCTGAGAACCAGGAGTCAGATCTCATCTCTCACCTCATGCTGGGGACCTCACAGCCACCACAAGCCCGTGTCACAGATTGCTCTGGTTGGGTCCTCTGAGGACCCCCTCAGTGCCCCAAAGCCCCTCAAAGCAGAGAGCAGAGCAGCCTGGGGCCGGCAGGGATCTGACCCCTCCACTCCCACTCCTTGCATCTCCCCCAAGAGCTTCAAAGGATGGACACAAAGTTCACAGGAAGCATTTCTAAAGTCCAGAGGAAGCATTTCTTCTCCCCACTTCGTATAAATTATTGCACTTTTTCAGCCAAAATAGTTCTGTGCCTGCTTCCCACAGAGAAGGGGGAAAAATGCAAAGGAAGATGTGATCACAAAGAGCCCTGGAAGTGCTCAGGCAGTGAGGAAAGGAGAAGGAGCCAAGTCTTGTGAAGGCCAGGAGAAGGTTTCCCCTGCCCAGGAGAAGGTTTCCCAGCCCAGGAGAAGGTTTCCCCTTTCCAGGAGAAGGTTTTCCCTTTCCAGAAGGTTTCCCCTGCTCAGGAGAAGGTTTTCCCTGCCCAGGTGAAGGTTTTTCCCCCAGGGGCTCTCAGCTCACGCTGGTGGCCGTGTTCACTCACTGTGGGCAGTCACCAGGAGAGCAGCAGTGAGCAGGGACCCGAGCACAGCTGCACAGCTCCTCTGCCTCCCCAGCTCCAAGGCTGACATGTTTATTCCTGCCTGGAGGTCCCACAGATGTCACCACCTTCCCCTCCTGGTGTCTGTGAAGACAGAGAGGGGTGTCTGGGGTGTTATACTCAGCTGCATGCACAGGTCTGATTTCACCACTCTGAGCAGTTCCTACACTCACAGGAGAGGAGCAGAAGGAGCTGAATTTATTTCCTGGAAACTTAGGAGTGAAACATTTTATTTGTAGTAATAAATCTCCTGGAAGGAAATTCCTAGTCAGGAGAAATCCTACAGGGGTCACCAGCAGAGCTCCCTAACAATCAATCACCCTCAGGGGGAGAGAGAAGTATCCAAGCAAAAAGTTCCATCAGCCTGTCCAAATATTCCCTGAGCAAAGGGAGAATTTCAAGCTGTAAGGCTCACGGGTCAACCAACCAAACTGCTGTACAAAATGGAATTGAAGTGCAATTTGCACTCACCTGGCACCCCTAGGGAGCTTTAAGAGCCCTCTCTGTGTTACCCAGGGTCATTCATGAGCCTGAGCCCTCCCAAAGCTCCAGAATCTCCCAGTGCCTGCTTCCCTCCTGGCAATGAGGGTCCCACTCCCTGCTCCCTGCCCTAAACCCAACACCTCCCATGCCTGCTTCACTCCTCTGCCTTTCTTTCAGCCCTTTCACCCCTCCTGCTTTAATCTGATTTAATTTCCTGGCCTGGGTGCTCCTTGCCCTAAACCCAACACCTCCCATGCCTGCTTCACTCCTCTGCCTTTCTTTCAGCCCTTTCACCCCTCCAGGATTAATCTGATTTAATTTCCTGGCCTGGGTGCTCCTTGCCCTAAACCCAACACCTCCCATGCCTGCTTCACTCCTCTGCCTTTCTTTCAGCCCTTTCACCCCTCCTGCTTTAATCTGATTTAATTTCTTGACCTGGGTGCTCCTTGCCCTAAACCCAACACCTCCCATGCCTGCTTCACTCCTCTGCCTTTCTTTCAGCCCTTTCACCCCTCCTGCTTTAATCTGATTTAATTTCCTGGCCTGGGTGCCTGCTGGAGCTGCACAGGAGCTGCACAGGAGCTGCTCCCCTTGGAGGTGCCAGGCTGGGATTTGTCTTACCTGGAGCTGTGGGGGCAGGAGATGGAGAGCCCTGGCGTGTTCAGCACTTGCAGGACAGAACAGGGACTGCTCTCCTCCAGCCCCCCAGGCAAAGGAGGAGTTTTATAGTGCCCACATGCTCAGATCTGGCCCCACAAAGAGAAACTTCAGTTCTGCAGAAAGCAGAGCTGGCCCGCTGACCCATAAATCATTAACTCCTCCTGAGCAAGAAGGAAGGAGTTTATTCCACCCCCAGAGCAAAACAATACAAAACTGAATGCAGCCCAAGCAGATGTTGAAATTGTTTGGTTTTTCTGTGTGGAGGTGCCAAGTCTTTGAGATGATCCTTGCTGAGCTGCTCCTCTGGGCCCCCGGGAGACTGAGGGGTGTCCTGGGGGAGCTGCTTCACCCCAGGGCGAGGCCACCCTGAGTCCATCCCCTCTGACCCCATGGCCAAAAGGGGGTTCAGAAAGCATTCCCAAAGGGGTTTCTCCAGCCATCCCCACCCACTGCCACGGGAGCAGCTCCAGCTGGAGCTCAGCAGCACAGGAGGGCCCCGGGAGCATTGCTTGGAGCTGAGCACGCAGAGAGTTCCAGAAGGGCTGGCTTGGAAAGCCAAGCTCAGTTCCATGGAAACCCTGAGATCCTGACCTGCAGGAAAAACACCCTTAGAGCTGAGAAGGGGAACAGCAGTAGGGTTTAAGAGCCCCCATTTTCTCCTCAGATTCCCAAACCAGAGGACACCTGCCCACCCCTGCAGCCCCTCTCCCTCCAAACACACCCCAGAGACTCCCTGAGCTCCTCAGCAAACCAGCACAAACTGGAGAGTTAGAGCAAACAATGGAAAAGAACAGAGGCCATCATCTGTGCTTTTTAAAGTCTCTTTATTGTAAATAAACACTGACAGATATTTATGCTCAAGTGCACAGAGCACACAACACACAGCACGAGCTGACAGACACTGCAGCTTTTAAACCTAAAAAAAAACCACTTAGAAGGCAGCAGAACAGGAAAGTTCAGCAGCAGCTGGGTGAGATCCCTCTCACCAAACACTCCAGGCAGAGCTGCAGTGCAAACAGAGCAAGGGGACAGCAGGGGACAGCGGGGGTGGCACTGGCACTGCTCACCCAGAGCCCCTCAGAGGGGCACAGGGTGAGCCTTGGGGACACCCCCAGGGCAGGTGGCCCTGGCCAGGCTGGTGCTGGTGCCTCTCCTCCCTCAGGTGCTCCTTGGCAGCCAGGCCAGGCTGGGTTTAAGTGTCACCCACCGGGAAGGGGACACCTGGCAGAGGTAACAGCTCTGAGGTCACAGCCAGTGCACACAGATCAGCCAGCCAGGCTGGCTTGAACTCTTTTCCCCCATTTTGCAGCTTTTCCCAGAGACTGAGCAGGTTTTTTAGCCCAAGTGCTCCTTTTCTTTTTCTTTGCAGTGACACTCAGGTCCCACTGGAGGTGACAGCAGCCAGCACCACCTGTGCTGCTTGAACAGAGGCACAGAAAGTCAGGGGGTCACAAAAACCTCCCGGTCCTGGGGAAATGCCCAGGAAGGTGCCAGGCTCACATGCACACCTCCAAACCCACCTCCAAACCCACCTGGCACCTGCCCAGCCCCTGGCACTGACCCCACTGACAGCAGGAGCTGCTGCTGAGCTGCTCCACCAAAAACACCTCAAACACCTCCTCGTGCCAGGCCTGTTTGTTCTGGGCTGTTTGCACACCCAGGGCCAAGAAATCAGGTGGTTTCAAGGAAATCCCTGGCACAGGGAGCTGCCAGGAGGTGCCCACTGGCATCACCCCAGCCCTGCAGCCCCTCAGGGCAATGATCTGCCCCCAAATCTGCTCTGCTCCAGACATGTTTGCTTTAAACCTTCTCAAGGCTAAGCTGCAGGAGGAAAAAGCTTTTGATTAAAGCACTGAGGCACAAACACTGCAGAGAAGGATGAAATTCCACCCCACAGCCCCAAAAGGAGCCACTGACCCGAACTGCAAACCACCAGATTTTCAGCAGTGATTAAAAAACAAAAGTCACGACCACCAACAACACATCAACATTCACAAATCCCAGCAGGTAAAAATATAGATTTTTTTTTTTTTTTGTCTCCTTACAATCATTTACTGCTCAGTGATATGAACATCATGAACTCTTCAGCAAGTTAGCCCAGCATTTTTGTGTGTAAACATCCTACAGTACATTTTCCACTCCTTTTTGCAGAGCAGGAGGGGTTTGGTCAGAGCAGCCTGACAAGGATGGGTTTGTGCGTTCAGAGCACTCTGGAGTGTGACAGTCAGGACTGCCATGGACAGGCTCTCAATATCTTCCTTCAACATTCTTTTTTTTTTTTTTTTTTTAATTTTTTTTTTCTGGTTTATTTCTAAGCACAAAAACATTTAAAACCCAAAACCAGACCTGAGGGGGAAAACCCTGAGGAGAAAAACTAATACAAACTCAATTTCTCACCAGCAAATTTCACCCCTCTGTGGCACAACTGCTTCAGATCAACACATTGTTCTGCTCCTCAGAAATCCTGAGGGGTCCAGATTTGTGCCTTGGTCCTCTCTATCTCAGTTTTATCAAATTACAACTCTGGGAGTGTTTAAAACAACCAAGTTTGAGCTCAAAATGCCCAGGTTAAGCCTCAAGCTCTGGGCTTGCTGAGCTCCTCCACAGCCAGGGCACATTTTCCCTGCTGTGGGTATATCCAACATTTATTTACACATTTAAAACAAGCAATTTCTGGGGCCCAGAATTGCTCAGATAAATCCTGGGGTCAGCTGAGAACAGCAGGTCCAGAACAGCCTCCTGCCCTGGACCCAAATGTTCCTTTCTTCACCCAACCTGAGGGTCCTGCCCTTATTGCAAGAAGAGCTGGAGTGAGTTAAAATGGAGTTTGGCAAAATGCAAGTCAAGACTTGTGGGAGAGAAGTGAAAATTTGGGGTTTGGGGGGATTTAAGGGATGGATTTAAGTTAAGACATGGCCACATAGAGCTGTGCTCCAAACTCTACAACAGCTTAAAACTATGAAAGGCAGCATTGGGAACATTCACAGCTTATTCATAGGCAAGTTAAAAGCTTGTTGTGGGTCTAAAATTTGGGGTAAAACAAAGAAAACTGGTAAAAAACCTTGTGCTTCCTGCAAACCCTGCCCTGGAGCTCTGCTGGTGCCAGCCACACTCCCATTTTCTGGGGTAAATGGACAAAACAGCCCCAAAATGCAGGAAAAATGAGGGAGAGGATGGAGTTTAAGTAGGGAGGAGGAGCTAAAATAGAGCTTGAGGTGGGATTTAGAGCACTGGGGCAGGAGGGCTCATTCCATCTGTCCCTCACAGGAGGCAGCCCTTGGGATGGATGTGCTGACCTGGGTGTCACATCCAAGCCAAAAGGAACTGGCTCAAACTGGGGGATTCACACCAGCACTCAAGGAGGGAAAGTCAAACCCTACCTGGAGCTCCCTGGATGGCTGAAAACCAGAAAAAAAAAAATAAAAGAGTTTGAACTTGGAAATAACTCAGAAATGGAGAAATAAAACCTGGGGGATTTGGCCTGGAAATGCCTTTTCCAAAGAAAAGCTGCCTCAGCGATGAAAACATGATTATTTAGTCCTCCCACTGTGGTTAATTTTGGCACCTGGCCAGGAGGAAAGGCGTGGGACACGATTTCAACACCCGGGGATGTGTTGGCTTAGGAGCATTAAAAGCAGCTTGGAAAAATCTCCACAGGAAATCCTCTGCAGCCCCATGGACAGACACTGCAGCATGTGGAAAGAAAAAGACACAGACAGGCTCTAAAATCACAGTTCAAGGCAAGTACTGGCCAGGGGGGCTGGTGGTGCCCCAGGGATGCTCCACAGTCCTGGTGCTCCTCCTGGTGCTGGAATTCCCAGCTGGATCCAAGGGGAAAGCAGGAACTCCTACACTCCTAAAGTGGCCATTTTCTGCAGGGAAGAGAGAAACAGGAGAGGTCACAGCAAGGAAGGCAGGAGGGGGAAAGCTGGAGACAGATCAGCTCATGGAGAGGTGAGTCCAGCTCCATGGAGCTGCTGCCCAGGGCAGGAACCACCTCAGGACTGGCTTCATCCCCTCCCTCCAAGGATTGGCTTCATCCCCTTTATCCAAGGATTGGCTTCATCCCCTCCATCCAAGGACTGGCTTCATCCCCTCCCTCCAAGGATTGGCTTCATCCCCTCCATCCAAGGATTGGCTTCATCCCCTTTATCCAAGGATTGGCTTCATCCCCTCCATCCAAGGATTGGCTTCATCCCCTTTATCCAAGGGTTGGCTTCATCCCCTTTATCCAAGGATTGGCTTCATCCCCTTTATCCAAGGGTTGGCTTCATCCCCTCCCTCCAAGGATTGGCTTCATCCCCTCCATCCAAGGATTGGCTTCATCCCCTCCCTCCAAGGATTGGCTTCATCCCCTCCATCCAAGGATTGGCTTCATCCCCTTTATCCAAGGATTGGCTTCATCCCCTTTATCCAAGGACTGGCTTCATCCCCTTTATCCAAGGACTGGCTTCATCCCCTCCATCCAAGGATTGGCTTCATCCCCTCCATCCAAGGATTTGCTTCATCCCCTTTATCCAAGGATTGGCTTCATCCCCTTTATCCAAGGATTTGCTTCATCCCCTTTATCCAAGGATTGGCTTCATCCCCTCCCTCCAAGGATTTGCTTCATCCCCTCCCTCCAAGGATTGGCTTCATCCCCTCCATCCAAGGATTGGCTTCATCCCCTCCATCCAAGGATTGGCTTCATCCCCTTCCTCCAAGGATTGGCTTCATCCCCTTTATCCAAGGATTGGCTTCATCCCCTTTATCCAAGGACTGGCTTCATCCCCTCCCTCCAAGGATTGGCTTCATCCCCTCCATCTGAGCACACAAATGTGGGAATGTGGGTAGTGGGACCCACGAGGGGCAGCTTTAGATTTTTGGCTTTAAGGCATTTAGAGAATGGTGTGGCAAAAAGCTGATAGGCCAAGAAACACTGAGAATGCATTGGAGTTAGGAAATAATTGGCTACTGATTGTGATGGTGTGAATTCTTCAAATGAGACTGAAAAGGGAATAAAAGTGTTTAAAACACCTCTGAGTTGCCCCATCTCTGGGTCAGAAAAGGGCATTTTCTGACACACCAAGACCTGTTTCACTCTTTCCATCACCCTCCAGCCTCCTGCCAAACCCCCCTGAAGGGTTTTCCCATCTCAGCCCAGCCCACACAAGCTCTGAGAGGTGGAGAAGCTCAGGAGTGAGGAGGCAGGTTGGTTACTCTGGGTTGCTCACTTTTATTGACCCTCTCCATGGGGAATCACACTGCCAGAACCACCCAAGAACCACCACGGTGACCACCTTGCAAACTGACCACAATATGAAATATAAATATAAATACATAAAATATAAATATAAATACTTAGAGCTCTGATAAAACTCCTTCCTCTGCCTCCCTCAGGGCCCAACAGACACCAGGAACACCCTCAAAGACAAATCCACGATCCGGTGCCTCCTCCAAAATCCCTGGGAGCAGCAATGTCACCACACCCTGTCCTGGGACACACAGCTGGGACCCTGCCCTGCTCAGCACCATCCCATGTCCTGCTCCAGGGATGGAGCAAGCTGGGCTAGAACCACAATTTGCAGCAGCCAGCCCAAGCACAAGCCCAGGTGGAGCCCCTGGATCAGCAGGCTCAGCCCCCAGTGAGGCCCCCCAGAATCTCAGGTTTTATCCAGCACAAGATTCCTTCTGCTCCATGGGTTTGTCCTTGCCCAGAGAGGTTTCCATGCAACAGGAATCAGAGAAATCCAACTTACTAACCCCAAAGAGCACACCCAAGCTGCTTGCAGAGGTACTCAGAGGGAAGCATTTCCCTCTGGAGGCTGCAAAGGAAGCAGAGCAGCACAGCAGGGCTCACAGTGCATCCTAAAGGAGACTGAAATAGGAAAAGCAGCAAAGCAAATGAGGGAGGAGTGAAGGAGCCCCAAAATTTGCCCAGGGCAGGTTTGTGTGGCAGCAGGAGGTGAGAGAAGGCAGGGACAGCAGTTGGCTGCTGGGACAAAGAGGGGATTTGTAACTTTTCCAATGAGGTTTCAGCCCAGAAACAAAATCCTGTCCAGAATTAAACCCCTGGCACTGATGGAAACCTGCCTGCGTGGAGCCCCACTCTGAAAGCCTGGCACCACAACTCCAGCTGGGAGGGGGGATTTGGATGTTTCGGGGGTGGTTTTGAAGGGGTGTTTCAATTGTTTTTTTTTTTTTCCTCAATCCAATCCAGGCTGGATAATTTCAATGCAGAAAGAGAGACCCTGCTCACGATCCTGGGCAGGGTCTGGATTTCAGAGAGGACTGTCCCAGACGTATTTTATAGAAAATCCTTTTGCCAGGATCTTTTCTCCTGAGAAGCTGAGAGGCCTCAGAAACGAAATGTGAACAATGATTCTCTGCTCGGTGGAATGTGGCAGGTGCATCTGGGATTGGTCTCATGTGGTTGTTTCTACTTAACCAATCCCAGTCCAGCTGTGTCGGGAATCTGAGCACTCACAAGATTTTATTATCATTCCTTTCCTTTCTTTTCCAGCCTTCTGATGTCTCCTTTCTCTTTTCTTTAGTATAGCTTTAATATATCTTTTTCTTTGAATATAATATATATAATAAAATAATAAATCAGCCTTCTGAACCATGGAGTCAAGATTCTCATCTCTTCCCTTGTCCTGGGGACCCTCAAACACCACCACACTGCTTGGGAAACAGCTTCATCCACCTTGGAGACAACTGCAAAGTGACTTTTCAGCAGTTTTACTTCCCTTTGGGACTTTTGTTTTGCTTAGGTGGCTCTGATTGGGTTTGGGGTTGTTTTTGTGTGTGGTTTTGTTTTTTTCTCTCTGCACGATCAGTTTAGGTGGAAAAAAAAAAGGCAAATAGAAAACTCTCCCTTCTTCCTGTTTTTTCAGCCCCAAAGCAGCTGTGTTACCCAAGCCAAGCAAAGAACAGAAGCAGCCTCCAGTGATTTCCATGCAGGGGTCACAGAGAAGTTGGAAAAGTGATAAATATAAATCCCAGAGTGGTTGGGGTTGGAAGAACCTTTAACCATCACCTAACCCAACCCCTGTGAGCAGGGATGTGCTGGAAACCACGAGGATCCACACCAATCATGCCCAAGGTCCCCCAGTTTGGCATCTGACAGCTCCACAGAGCCTCCAGGCACAGCTGCAGGTTCCCAGTTTGCCCAGTAAAGGAATAACCAGAGCCCAGCCCAAGGGAGCTCCATGAGCCACAAGAAAAAGCCCAAATGGACAAAACCTAAACCCAGAGGCATTGAGAGCTCTGTGAGCCAGCAGAGCTGGGCTGGGCTCTGTAATTGGGGAGTTCATTAGAGGCAATCACTGAGGCTTTCCCTGCAGTCCCTTTGGAAAACAGGGCTTGCAAAGCCCAGGCCCCCAGGGATCAGCAGCTCCCCCGGATCTGGGGGGTGTTACAAGGTGGATGGTCAGGAGAAACTGAAATAATGGCAGAGAGAGGATTTCAGAAAGAGAAAACTCATCAAGGCAAGGAGGAAAAACCCCTTTAACCCCTCTGCCAAGTCTTTTTGAAATTACCAATAAGCATCAGCAACAAACCCTGCACTGAAATGAGGACAAAACCTGGAGTTTAAAATCTCATGCCCAAAATTTGCCCATTCTGCTCCCTACAGAATAATATCCCCCCTGGCTGGGAAGCACAAATGGACCTTAAAATGAATTCTGCTTTTGGGGGTTCCTTCTGAGGAGAATCCTTCTGCTCACTGAAAGGCACCAGGCAGCTCTGGCAAGGGTTCAAGAGGGTTTGTGACTTGTTTTGGAAAAGGTGGAGCCAGAGGGGCGCAGCAAAACTTACTGAGTTCAGGGAGGGCTTGTCCCTGTGGGTGTCCACTGCTTCCACATCCATGGTGATTGTCTCCACTTTGCAGCCTTCACCCAAGAGAGAGAGAGGTTTATGTGGGTGATTTATTAACCAAACAGCAGGGAAAATGAACAGGAATAAATCTCTTATTTGTAAAAATGCCCCAGCTCATAAATCCACAGCTCACCCCATGAACAGAATTTTACACTCGGTGGTTTTTAGGAGTGAGAGCACAGCCCTGAGCTGTTTGGGCTGCACAGAAAAGCCAATTTTAACTGACTGCACCCCAAGTTTGGAGGCACAGCCTTCCTCACCCACAGGGAAAATCCAATTGTTTCAAAGAGAGGCCAGGGGAGAAGACCCTGCACCTCCACATCTGCTCCCCCAGCCCTCCAGAACCCTTTTCCATGCTGAATTTTTGTATATTAACCAGGAAATAACCTCTTTATCTATTACCAAAGCTTCTAGAGCAGGGCCAGGTGCGGCCACACATGGACACAACCCTGCCCAAAACATCCCCCCACATAAACCAGGAGAGGAATCCAAATTAAAAATGAAAATAAAGCAGTTATTTACCATAGGCAACAGGCGTCAGCTTGAAAATGGTGTGGAGGGGGCAGCGCAGGTAGGGCAGCTCATCTAGGGCACAGAAAGGTGGTCTGGGGTCACCTGGGATGCCACAGCCCCCCTGTCCCCTCCCCAGCCCCACAGCAGCACTGGGATGTCCCTACCCAACCCAAAAGGGTTGGACTAAACCCTTTTAATGGTTCTTTTACCCCAAACCATTCCAGGATTAAATGGGAATTGTCCCAGGAGTGAGAGCCCGTGGATGGCACCCAGACCAAACCCTTTTAAGGGTCTTTTAACCCAAACCATTCCAGGATTGAGTGGGAAATTTCCTGTGCATGGCACCCAGACTAAACCTTTTTTAGGGTTCTTTTACCCCAAACCATTCCAGGATTAAATGGGAATTGTCCTGGGAGTGACAGCCTGTGGATGGTACCCAGACCAAACCCTTTTAAGGGTCTTTTTAACCCAAACCATTCCAGGATTGAGTGGGAACTGTCCCAGGAGTGAGAGCCTGTGGATGGCACCCAGACTAAACCCTTTTAAGGGTTCTTTTTAACCCAAAACATTCCAGGATGAAATGGGAATTGTCCTATGGGAGGCACCGAGACTAAACACTTTTAATGGTTCTTTTTAACCCAAAACATTCTAGGATTGAGTGGGAATTGTCCTTTGGATGGCACCCAGACCAAACCCTTTTAAGGGTTGTTTTAACCCAAACCATTCCAGGATTGAGTGGGAATTGTCCACGGAGTGAGAGCCTGTGGATGGCACCCAGACCAAACCTTTTTAAGGGTCAAACCATTCCAGGATTGAGTGGGAAATTTCCTGTGCATGGCACCCAGTCTAAACCCTTTTAAGGGTTGTTTTACCCCAAACCATTCCAGGATTGAGTGGAAACTGTCCTGGGAGTGAGAGCCTGTGCATGGCACCCAGCCTAAACCCTTTTAAGGGATCTTTTAACCCAAACATTCTAGGATTGAGTGGGAATTGTCCCAGGAGTGAGAGCCTGTGGATGGCACCCAGACCAAACCCTTTTAAGGGTCTTTTTAACCCAAAACATTCTAGGACTGAGTGGGAATTGTCCTGTGCATGGCACCCAGACCAAACCCTTTTAAGGGTCTTTTTAACCCAAACATTCCAGGATTGAGTGGGAACTGTGCCAGGAGTGAGAGCCCGTGGATGGCACCCAGACTAAACCTTTTAAGGGTCTTTTAACCCAAACATTCCAGGATTGAGTGGAACTGTCCCAGGAGTGAGAGCCCGTGGGTGGCACCCAGGCAGTCCCTGGTGACAGCAGTGAGGCACAGGAAATCCAAACCCAGCAGCTGGGAAGGAGAGTGGAGGCCAGGCTGGCTCAGGGCTCTCCAGCACTGGGCAGGGCTGGGCTGGGGGCTGGATCCCACCCTCTGAAAGGGCTTTTCCAACCCAAACAATTCCATGATTCCATTTCCAGGGCTCTCCAGTGGCTCAGGGCTGGGAAAGCACCTCAGCAACAGCTGCCATGGGCCCACAGGAGATTTATCCAGAGCTGTATCTGAAAGTTGATGAAGTTTTTTACAGGTTTATTGAGGTCATTAAAAGTTTTATGAAGCCCTAGTGCCACTCACTGGAGATTGCAGGAGACTGGAACCTTCCAGGTGTGTGTGCTGTGCAAGAAATCAGCATTTCCCTGGGGTGGAGCACTCCTGCCAACCCTTCCAGGCCACTGAGGCTCTTTAATTCATCAGAAAATGATGAATTTTTATTTTCCTTTGCATTAAAAACCAGTCCCTTACACATTCTGTAAGCACTGCTGCTGCAAACAGCTCCAGAAACAAAACTTGGGCAGCAGCACATCCTCAGGGAGCTCCTGGCACTGCTGCAGTGCAGGGGTTAAAGCACTGCTGAAACATTTCCTTTCCTCCTTTTTGAAACACCTTGTTTAAAAAAACCCCACCTTGTTAAAAATAATATAAAAATAAAAATAAAAATAAAAATAAAAATAAAATTAAATTAAATTAAAATAAAAATAAAATTAAATTAAAAATAAAATTAAAAATAAAATAAAAATAAAATTAAAAATAAAAATAAAATTAAATTTAAATTAAAAATAAAATTTAAATTAAATTGAAAATTAAAATAAAATAAAATAAAAATAAAAATAAAATTAAAAATAAAAATAAAATTTAAAATAAAAATAAAATAAAATTAAATTAAAAATAAAATTTAAATTTAAATTTAAATTAAAATTAAAATAAAAATAAATAAAAATAAAATTAAAATTAAAAATAAAATTAAAATTAAAATTGAAAATAAAATTAAAATTAAAATTAAAATTAAAATTGAAAATAAAAATAAAAATAAAAATAAAAATAAAAAATAAAAATAAAAAAATAAAAAATAAAATTCACCCAGTCATTCCAAACCACCCTCCCCAAAACCCCAGGAGGGGAAGCAGGGAGAGGAGCCATCCCTTTATTTTTGTACCTGCACTCTTGTCAAGAAAATAAGCCAGGAGGCACCTCATAACTGCCTGGTGGGAGATAACCAGGACGTTTCCTTGCCTTTCCAGCTCCATAATTACTGGCTCCAGACGCTGCACCAAGTCCTGGTAGGACTGGAAAACCAAACAGGAATTGGTCAAGGGGTTGTGTAAACACAGGGTGAAACAGAGGTGGCAATTAGCAGAGTCCCATTCAGGGAAATGTCAGTTAAGGCAGCAGAAAGTTCAAGGAGGTGATGGGTGATGGGGTAAAAATAGGAAAAAAAATAAAAAAAAAGGCAAAAAAAGGCAAGAGCAGAAAGTGAAATTCAGTGTCAGAAGCCTCAGACCGCGGGAGGGATCAGATTACTGGGAACTGAATGAAAAAAAACAGGGGAAAAACCAAATAAAACAGTAAATGATTCATTTCACCAGGTTGTGAAGGAAAGCCAGCCATGAGTGCAGCCACACCCGGGGTAATTTCATTTCTCAGGGACAATTCTGGGATGCAGAACCCCCCTGATGGTGTCTGAGGGCAGCACCCAGCAAGTGGCCAAATTATTGGATTGAAAAGCAGCATCTGCCCACCCCAGTGGGGGAAATACAGAAACATTTCCCCCAAAGGAGAATTTGGGATCTCAATGTTTTAATCAGGACAAAAAATTTGCAATTTTGGACACAAATATTGGCAGAATGACCTCAAATGGAGTCAGTTTTAATTCCAACCCCCCAGCAAGTGGCCAAATTATTGGACTGAAAAGCATCCCCTGCCCACCCCAATGGGGGAAATACAGAAACATTTCCCCCAAAAGAGAACTGGAGACCTGATGCTTTCATCAGGATGAAAATTGGCAATTTTGCACACAAATACTGGCAGAATAACTTCAAATGGAGTCAGTTTTATTCTGCCAGTATTTGTGTGCAAAACTGCAAATTTTCATCCTGATGAAAGCATCAGGTCTCCAGTTCTCTTCTGGGGAAATACAGAAACATTTCCCCCAAAGGAGAATTGGGGATCCCAATGTTTTCATCAGGATGAAAATTTGCAATTTTGCACTCTAATACTGGCAGAATGACTTCAAATGGAGTCAGTTTTCAGTCCATGCCCCAGGTAAATGTTTGTTTCAGTGCACTGTGTGCTGTTGATGTTTTTAGGCTCCTCACCTCCCCTCCAGGATAACGATAGAGATATTTCTCCTGATCCCTCATGGCAAACTCCTCTGGATACTTGGCCTCAATTTCTGCATAGGTCATTTCTTCACAGACCCCCTGAGGGAAGGAAACACTGCTTACCACAAACCTCATTTCATCAGAGGGCCCACAGGCAGGGAAGGAAAAGCAGAGCTGAGATCAAGATCCCTTTTTGGCAGGGAAATTTCAGGTGCTGCATCTGCCCCAGCCCTGCCCCCCCAGCGTGGTGCCAGGCTGGTTTGGAGAGGCTGGGCTTTGCTTTTACCTCCAAACCAGGAAGGTTTTGGCAGTGCTGGTGTTTGCCAGGGATGAAAAATGAGCCCTCACTTCCCCAGCAACCAGGCTGCAATTTCCTGAGGGAATCAGAGTGGGAGCAGCAACCTTTGCCCAGCCGGGAGGGTGGCCCAGATGTCTGGGATGGTCAGGGCTCCTCTCCTCCTCCACACCACCTGCAGGGTCCCCAGCAAGACCTGGCAGCTCTGAGCACTCCCAGCCCTCCACCAAACCACCCCAAACCCCATCCTCAAGGCTGAGGTCCCTGATACAAGAACATGGCTGGAAATGACCTGAAACTGTGGGGTTTTTGTTCGTTTTTTCTGCTTTTTTGGGGTTAAGATTGAAGGCAATTGAGATGTTTAGATTTAAGAGTTTATTGCTTCTTATTAATGCTACAGCCTCACAGCCATGAGCTCTGCAGTCTTTTATCAGTAAGGTATAAAATGATAAGTTATTTTTTGTTAAAAGGTTTTTTAAGGCTAAACTCTTTAATTAAGAGATGATACCTAGATTATTTTCCTTTTTAACCCAAGAACTGATCCCTTGAAGTCCACACTGTGGCCTTTTCTGTTTCATTATAAAATACCACCAAACCCATGGAGAAGAAGGAAGAAGAAAGTGAAGAAGAAGGAAGAAGCACAACCTGTCTCTGCCCTAAAACCTCCATCAAGTTTCATATTTGTTTCTATATTCTAAAACCCCAAACTCTAAGTTTTCCACCCTGAGACATTGCACACTTCTGACCAACTCCACACCCACAATCCCAGTGCTATTTATCAATTTTGGAAGCTTTCTTTACAGCCCATGCCAAATGCAGTGCTCTCTGGGGAGTCTGTGCCTTTCAGCACAGAGAGTTGAAAATTCTCAGCATCCAGGGCTCCAACATAAATCATGGTGATTAATTTGGTTTTAAACATTATTCCCCACCCAAACTCACGGAGAAGAAGGAGGAAGAAAGTAAAAAAGCACAACCTGTCTCTGCCCTAAAACCTCCATCATGTTTCATATTTGTTACTATATTCTAAAACCCCAAACTCTTAAATTTTCCACCCTGTGACATCACACACTTCTGACCAACTCCACACCCACAATCCCAGTGCTATTTAATTTTGGAAACCTTCTCCACAGGTCAAATGCAGTGCTCTGCACAGAAAGCTGAAAATTCTCAGCATCCAAGGTTCCAACATAAATCAGCTGGGTTTATGGTGATTAATTTGGTTTTAAACATTATTCCCCCTCTAGAAAAGCTGAGGTTTTTAAGCAGCCTCTCACTCACAGCATCAATCTCATTGAGGATCTTCCACTGCTCATAGAGCACCCCCAGGCACTCTGCTGTCTGGATTGTCCTCTTCAGCTGGCTGGTCCACACCTTCAGGTCCACGATCTCCTGCTCCTCAATGAACTTCTTCAGAGCCTGGGAAAACTGGGGAGAAAAGCCCCAGGGAGTTAGGAGGAGGGTGATGCCTTTTGGGGCTCCCTAACAACACAGGCCAGACTCAATCAAGGCAATAAAAAGCAGGTCTATATTTATTGAATATAAATATTCAGATATATTTAGGGCAGAAAAAGCCCCACAGGGGTTACACCCAAAAGCAGACCATGCCTCAGAGGTTGTCACACTTTTAGAAGTTTGCATATTAATGTTTTAATTAGAGCTTCAGGGCTAAAAGTGAAGCCCTCCAAGGCATCAGCAGAGCCCCAGGCTGGGCACATACCTGCTTGCCCCGGGGTGAGAGCCCCGAGTCCCCTCCAATCCTGCCCAGGAGGTTGTGCTCGCTCTCGCCGTGGCGGCACAGGTAGATGGTGCGGGGCTGGACGTGGATGTTCATCAGGTAATAGACAATTTTACTCTGGATGTAGTCCTGCACTCGGTTCACCAGGAACCGCTGGCCCACGTTGATCACTTTAATGAAGGAAAGATCTCTGGAGGGGATATAAAATAAATAAATAAAATTTTCAAACCACAAAAAAAGGGTGGTTTGAAAAACAAGGCAGGAGCAGCTGTGGGTGTCACCCAGCTACTGCTCCTCTAGGAAAGGCAGGACAGGCTCTGACTGCTGGGCTTAAAAATCCTTCCCTGGGAGGGTGGGCACACCAGGCTGCCCCTGGATCCCTGGAAGTGAGCAAGGCCAGGCTGGACAGGGTTTGGAGCAGCCTGGGACAGTGGGAGGTGTCCCATGGCTCTTAGAGATGGGCTTTGAGATCCCTTCAACCCAAAGCATCCTGTGATTGTGCAGCACACAGAGAAAAATCCCTTCAAATCTCACTTGGGACCTGTGATTCACCTGCACACAGTCACACCTGGGGAGAGCAGAGGTGCTGGAGCATCCTGACAGCAGAGCAGCTCATGTGCCCAAGGACAAAGGGATGTGCCAAGGGATTTGCTTACTTGTCATAAGCATCTGGGTCCAGAGGCTGGTAGGTGACCTTGTAGCACTCAATCCTCTTCAGGAAATCCTCCATCACATTCTCCCTGTGCCTCTCTGGGTAGTCAGGGCTGGAAACTTTCACCTCCTGCCCAACAGACAGCCTGAGTTAAGCAAACTCAAGAGAGAACAAAAGATGAATAAGGTCCTCCCCTTTTGAAACAAATCCACATTGTTCAACGCTGCCCCGGGGAAAAACCTGCTCCTGGAGAGGAAACAAAGGGCGACTCTTAAGGCACTGAAGTGGTTGGCCCTGACAGACACCCTGGCTCAGAGTTCTGCCCTCCCTCCCTTGCCAGCCCCGCACTTCAAGGTCACCCATTCCCGGCTCCACTCCATTTCCACATTCTCACATAACAGCATCTCCGGCTTTTAATAAACCTGCAAATCCCAGCTGCTTATTGGGCAGGTGAAAGGCGACAGGGAGGCGTTGGCAGAGATGCCCAGGAGCTCCCTGGGCCCGTGACCTTGCACTGAGCACCCAGGCTCCCATGGCAGCCCAGCCTGGGAAGGGCAGCACGCACCAGGATATTGGCAGCGATGACCTCTGGATCATCACAGACAGACTCCACGAAAAACACCTAGGGAAAAGGCAAGGGAGCACACTTCAGAGCCAAAACTGCAGAGCTCCTGGGCCAGGGAGCCACAATTAATTAAGCACACAATTAATCACACACACAATTAAAGCATTACCTTGAAAGCGTTTTCCTTAGCAAAGTTTAAGATCAGGTCCCGGCGCTCCCGAGTCGTGTTGGTCGCATCAAACACCTGGCAGAAAATGAGGGGGGAGCACTGAGCAAGTTTATCTTCAGACTTCTAAACCCCAAATCAGGTGCCTGAACACTCCAGGCAGCTTTGAACTGCCCTGATGTAAACTATTTTTAGTGCAGAGGATCTTACGGCTATTTGCCCACACTCCACCAAGAGATAAGACTTCACATCTTCCAGAGCCACCAGGGCACAGCGTCTGCAGGACAGAAACAGGGATGGTCACAGCTGGTGGAAAGCATCCCCACAGCAAAGCTTCTGAGCCAGCAAGGAGGGATTCAAACACCTCCCTCACAGCCCTGCGCTGTTCTAAGAGCCCCAAAAATCTTGGGGCACCTCCACTGTGACCTGAGCCTTGCAGCCCCTGAGGTTTGTGCCAGCCCCAACCTCCCAGGCCCATCCCTGGCAGGATCCCTGCACAGGCTGTGCTGTTCCTTCTTCCTTCCCCAGGGACTCAGGGTTATTTTCTGCTCCTCACACACACAGCCTGCCAAGACTCCAGCGCCCCCAGCCCTGCAGGCACCCACCCAGCCCCGACAGGGACTCACTTGCGGATTTCCATGGCCTCTTTATTGTCGTGCCTGAAGAAATCGTAGGACTTGTAGGATTTCACCGCTTCACGCCGATACACCCCTAAATTAAACACTTCACACACAGGGGAGGAGAGGGTGAGGGCAGTCCACTGGCAGTGTCCCAGCACGGGCAGGGATGCCCCAGCAGGGGGCAGGGATGCCCCAGCACACCCACCCACCTTTGGTGGGCACCCCGATCCAGTTGAGGTAGCGGGTGAGCTTTTTGGACATGTAGGTCTTGCCCCTGGCAGGCAGCCCGATCATCACAATCAGCGTCGGTGAGTTGGTCATGTAGGAAGCCCATGCTGCAAAAAAAAAAACCCCAAAAAACAACCAAAACCACCCCAAAACAGCATCAGGGGAGCTGGAGAGCATAAAGTGAGACCCACAAAGCGTCATCCCATCTCCCGGTGGATAAAGCACCTCCGCGCATCCCAGGACGGGCTGGCCCTGTGTCCTTGTCATTAATGAGCTGCTGTGACCGCTCTGCGGTCTCGCAGGTGTTTGCTAATGAGGCAGCACCGCTGCCTAATGGGGCTTTCAGTGTTAACAGCATTTACCGCCCGGGCAGCGCCGTCAAGGGCGAACGAAAGATGTTTTTAACAAAACGGTCACGCTCTCTCGGGGAACAGCCCGAGCAAGCTCCCAGAACGCCCGCGGAGAGGCGGATTTGGGGCCAAAAGCACGGAATGGGGATGGATGCAGCAGCATCCAGGAGGTTGGGGACAGGGGAACCGCGGGAGGGGACAGCCAGGGCAGGCAGCAGGACGGGGATCGCGCGCGGGAGGGACGCGAGGCTCGGGGCGAACGCGCAGCCCTGTCCCCCTCCCGGTACCGGTTCCGTTTCTTTCCGGCCGCGGGGCGCGCACCCAGCCCCGCACCGCCCCGGCCCGGGGCTACTCACAGCACTGCTTCTCGCCGGCCCTGCCCCGCGGGGCCCCGCCGCCGCCCCGCAGCGGAGCCGACATGGCTCCGCGCCGCCGCTCCGCGCCCCTCCGCACGCAAATCGCATGCAAATGACCGGCGGGGCTCGCGCACGGCGGAGCGGGGAACGGAAACCGGGGACCGCACACGCGGGAAAAGGGGCGCGGCGGGGCGGGAAAACCGGCCCGCGTCACGCGCGCGGGGGCGCGCGCTGTATGCAAATGAGACCGGGAGGGAGGGAGAGAGAGCCGCGCGCTGTATGCAAACGAGACCGGGAGGGCGGGGCAACCGCTCGCTATATGCAAATAAAACCGGGAGGGAGGGAGAGCTGCGCGCTGTATGCAAATGAGAGGGGCGGGGGAGCCGCGCGCTGTATGCAAATAAGATGGAAAGGGCGATGGGCGGAGCGAGAGGGGAACCGGAGCACGCGCTCCATGCAAATGAGATGGGCGGTGATGAAAGGAGAGCTGAGCTCGCGCCTCTATGCAAATTTAGGCGGGCTACGCAAATCAAGTGGGAGGTAATCATCGCGGAAGGGAGGAGACAGCAAATCACGGCGACACCACGCGTTATGCAAATGAGATGGCAAGGCGGTGTCCGGCTGTATGCAAATTAAGTGGGCGGTGTCACCTCCTCTATGCAAATCAGACTCCCGGCGTGCCGTACCGACGACACGAGCGCGGCGCCCGGCTCTATGCAAATGAGCCGCGCGCTATGCAAATGAACGGGCTCCGCGTGCGCTCCGCCCCTCCCGCGCTCTGATTGGCCGTTCGCTGGAGGTGGGGGGGGGTGGGACAGGACGGGACGCGACGCGACGCGCTCTCGCGAGAGCGGGGCGGGCACGGGCCGGAAGCGGAAGCGGCGGCGGCCGGTGCGGCGGCGGCCCCGAGGATGCTGCGGCTGCGCTGCAAGGCCCGGAGCGGCTCGCACGCGCTGCCGGGGCTGTCGCCGCACTCCCGCCTCCGCGACATGCAGGCCGCGCTCGCCGCGCTCACCGGAGTGCCCGCGCCCGCACAGCGCCTCCTGCACGGCTTCCCGCCGCGCAGCCTCGACCTCAGCGACGGCGAGCGGCGGCTGGGCGAGCTCGGCATCCACTCGGGTGAGGGCCCCGGGGGGGAGGAGGGCGGCGCTCTGAGGGCTCTGTCGCCCCGCCGGCTGCAATTGCGTTAATTAAAGAGGCCGTGGCACACACGCCCCTCATCAACCGGCGGTCGGGCCGGTTCCTGCTCCCGGGGGAGGCGTCAGCGTCCGGCTCGGCAGCGCTTCCTGCTCTCTGCGAGCGCCGCCGGTGCTTTGGCTGCGTCCCGGGGGTCCGGAGGGAGAAGCTTGCGGGGCTGGAGGGGACGGGGTCCGGGCCACGCCAGGTAGGTCCCGCGGGGACCGTTGTGGTGCCAGCGGCTGTTGGCCGAGGCTGTTTCCCGGCGGGATACCGAGCTGGGGGAAACGGGCGGGGGTGTGCGAGGCCGGGTCGGACGGGACTTGGAGCAGCCTGGGCCGGTGGAAGTGTCCCTGCCCTTGGAAAGGGTGGGACTGGGTGATGTTTAAGACCCCAAACCGTTCCGTGATTCTCTTCTGTGAGCCTCAGCAATGCCAGCACGGCCGCGTTGTTGTGTTGGAGGAGCAGCAGCAGCTTTAAGTCTCCCCTTTATGTCCCTCCTCCCGTGTGGCAGGTGACACTCTGATAGTGGAAGAGGACACATCCAAACCCGAGCCGGGCTCGCCGGTGGTGGCCAAGAAAGCGATGTCCCAGCCCGTCAGGGAAGCCGTGCCCGTGCTGGCCAGGAGGGTGGTGCCAGCAGACAATTCCTGCCTGTTCACCAGCATCTTCTACGTGGTGGAGGGCGGCGTGTACGACCCTGGCTGCGCCCCGGAGATGCGCAACCTCATCGCCCAGATCGTGGCCAGCGACCCCGAGTCGTACTGCGAGGCCGTGCTGGGCAAAACCAACAGGGAATACTGTGACTGGATCCGCAGGGAGGAGACCTGGGGAGGAGCCATCGAGGTGTCCATCCTGTCCAAGTTCTACCAGTGCGAGATCTGCGTGGTGGACACGCAGACCGTGCGCATCGACCGCTTCGGCGAGGACGCGGGCTACAGCAAGCGCGTGCTGCTGATCTACGACGGCATCCACTACGACCCCCTGGAGCGCCGCCTGCCCGCCTCGGACCTTCCTCCCCAGACCATCTTCCCCAGCAGCGATGACGTGGTGCTGGCGCAGGCTCTGGAGCTGGCGGATGAAGCCCGCAGGAAGAGGCAGTTCACGGATGTGAATCGCTTCGCCCTGCGCTGCATGGTGTGCCAGAAGGGACTGACGGGGCAGCTGGAGGCCAGGGAGCACGCCAGGGAGACTGGACACACCAACTTCGGGGAGGTGTGAGCTCAGCAGCACGAGGAGGGTGCCATCGACTACCTCAGCGCTCCGGAATCAGATTCTGGAGTCTCAGATAAGCTGTTTGTAATCATAAAATTCCGTTCACAGAGCTTGAAAAGCTTATTAACTAATTAACTAAATTAACTTCATGGTGGCCAACGCGCAGGTTTGGGAGTAGGGGATGGGGAGTAGGGATGGCACTTGGGCTGGTGGTGGACAGTGGCAGCCACACCTTGATTTCATCACCTTCTGTGTGTGTGTGTGTGAGTGAGATCTGAGCAGACAGACACAGCCAGGCTTGTCCAGCACTGCTGTAAAATCCATCTCTGAGGTGCTGAATGTGAGACCTGAGCAGACAGACACAGCCAGGCTTGTCCAGCACTGCTGTAAAATCAATCTCTGAGGTGCTGAATGTGTGACCTGAGCAGACAGACACAGCCAGGCTTGTCCAGCACTGCTGTAAAATCCACCTCTGAGGTGCTGAATGTGTGACCTGAGCAGACAGACACAGCCAGGCTTGTCCAGCACTGCTGTAAAATCCATCTCTGAGGTGCTGAATGTACATTTTCAGGGGAATTCAGTTAATATGAGGCTTTGGGAAACACACATATCAGCATCACTCACACTGAGAATTGGGCTCTGCTCATATGTGCAGCTCTCAGAGGGGAAACTGCTCGTGTGGTGCATGACTTATAATAGAAATACCAAGTAAAATATCAAAATACCATTTGTAGTAGAAAAAGGATCTCTGAGCTGCCCTACACCATCAGGAATAGACTGTGTAGTTTGTGTGCAGAGAACTTTAGGGAAAGCAATGGCCTCTAAGCTTTAAGGTAGCCTTTAAATTAATGAGTAGATGGATAAGTGTTGAATACAACTTATTAATCCTCCGTAGGTAGTTTTTAGTTGCTTGAAAAATAACTCTCAACCCCCTGGTGTTTACACTGCATCAGAGCATAAGCATGTTTCCTGGAATACTTGGGATTCTTCTTCATAATAGCATTGGAAATTCCTGCAAGAGGGAAGTGAGTAGTTAGGGAAGTGACTTAATTTGCATCTGTTAAATGCATTGAATATTTTACTTGAGCCAATTAAGGCCATGGTGTTACTAAGCTGTTCCAGTTTCCAAATACTGTGAATGAGCACTTTAAGGTTGAGTTCTCACTCTTTGCTGGTCAAAAGTTTTGCCCTCTGAAGGCCAGAGCCAGAAGGGAGGCTTGAAATTCCATCTGCTTTCTGCCTTAATGTGTTTGATTTGTCACCACTGCCTGTGGAGTAGCAAGACTTTCATTGTGATAATGAGATATCACAGCTGAATATTCAGATGAAAATAAGCTGGGGGAAGTGCCCCACTCCTTGGACTGTTCAGAATCAGGGAAGGTAAAATTGGGTTAATTGGAATTATTTTACCTCACAGTGAAGCTTGACAGGAAGTGCTTTTGAGGGCTTTTAAAAGGTGCTGTAAAGGTGCATATTACTGAAGGGGATTTTGGTTTTATTTTATTTTTCTTTGAAATGCCTGCAACACATCCTTGTTTCTTGAATTTTAAAATAGCCTTTGCCTGCCATTCTTCTGTTACTGTTTTGAGTGACCTTCCTTGTACTTTTAGGCTGGGGAACAAGAAGGAGCATGCTCAGACTGAGGCAGAAATAAACCCACTTTGCACGTGGGTTTAACCTAAAACCCAGTTTGAAAGGGCTCTGTTCCCTCAGGCACCTGCCCAAACTGGTGCAGCCATACCACCTTTTCTGCAAAAATCCCATTTCTAGGATTCTCAGCAGAGGCTCCCAGTTGGATCCTGAAATACAGGAGGGTTGTACTGAAGAAAGAACATAATTACTTAAGTGCTTTGCTGAATTAAGGCATGAATAATGAAACAGCCCAGGATCACCCAGAGCACTGTGGACCTGGGTTTGTTTTTAATTCAGTATAAAACACACATTAGCACTGTTGGGAGTTCCCTACAGAAACCCACTTAGCCTCCAGTGTTAAACCCTGCTCTGCTTTGAGCCTGTCATTAGGAAAAGGAGATAAAACCCCCCAAAACCCAACATTAACCCAGCCCTGCAGAAGCTGATGCTTAAACCCCTCCAGAAGTAGCTGACAGTTCAAAGGAACTTGAAGATGACACTGTGTTCTAACTCCTTGAGCTGAAATAGTGGCTAGGAAGGAGAGCAAGAGCCTGGTGAGCCCCAGGTGTGCTCTCAGCTCTCCCAGGGCAGCAGGGCCATGCCTGGGACAAGGAGCTGAGCCTCCCCCTTTGCCATCTGTCACATGGACACAATACCTACCTCAGAGAGGTGCACCAGGTGTCTGAAACACACGTGGAAGATCCATATTTATTGTCTGCCTTGACTTTGGGGAGCAACCCTTAGATTTTAGCTTTGTGTCCTGGATGGATTTCTCAAAGTGTGTGAAACTTTTTTTTTTTTTTTTCTTTTTCCCCCTGGTATTTCTCAGTTGCAGTATTTGAAAAATGAGCTTTATTTAATCCAGAGTGTTGAGCTTTGCTAGATCATGTTTGCATTGGGAATCTGCTACCAGAGAATCAGTTCCCTTGGAGGGAGACGTGTCACTATCACTGCTTGGATGTTCTCTTTTGTTGCCTAGAAAAATAAAATCTCTTTGGTTAAAAAAGATATACCTGTAATTCGTGGTTGTAAAAGTTGATATTGTTACAGGCTGACCAAGAACAAGTCCTTGACTGCAAGAATTCCTCCTCACTCTCCTAAACTTTCCCAGACAAAAAGTATCTGCATTATTTAAAACATAAAGTCTGGATAAAGTACAACTTTTTTTTCTTTTTAAAAATTCTTATTAGAGTGTTTTTTAGTATGTTTTAACTGGGATTTTCTTGCCCTTAATGACACAGCCAGGGAATTATCCCAGAAACGGCATCCTTCTAGTGGTGGGATGAACTCTGAATATCAGAAGGGGATGAGATGAGCTTCAAGGTCCTTTCCACACCAAACCACTCTGGGATTCTATGAAATGGGGTACCTGAGATATCAGGACTCAGCTGTAAAGAGAGTTTTACATCCTCCAGAATCCTTTATGCACTGAAATATACAAATAATTAAGCCAACTTCACAAATATTTGTGTCCAGTATTACCAGATCCACTCCATGGATGCACTAGACTGAAAGAGCAATCTGGGGAGAAAATCAGTAATAACTGGAATTTCTGAAGGACAAACCTAACTCTGAAGTTCTGAGTAAGCTCCTATCAAAAGAGCAGTTTCTGGGGAGGGCACTGAGACAAGGAACATCCTGTTCCATGGTGCCCCTCAAACCAGCACAGTCACAGGGGTGCCATTGTGACAGCTTGGGGACAATGTCCTGTGCCCATCCTGCTCTCCTGGGGAATATCCCAGCTCTGCAACTGGGATCTGTTCTGGGGCAGCCAACCCCCAGGGAGGCTGGAACCTCTCTGAC
This sequence comes from Serinus canaria, assembly GCF_022539315.1. Classification (NCBI taxonomy): domain Eukaryota; kingdom Metazoa; phylum Chordata; class Aves; order Passeriformes; family Fringillidae; genus Serinus; species Serinus canaria. The sequence goes on from NC_066339.1 coordinate 2,970,216, forward strand.
CCCACAGTGCTGTGTTTGTCCTCTGGGCAGGATGAGGAGAGCAGAAGTTCTGTGCTGCTGGGGGAGGTTCTGAGCAATCAGACTGACACACGAGTGCTGAATCATCTGTGTGTGCCTGATTTCACTGCAGAACCCACCCATGGGCCAGCCCTGGCAGCCTCCCAGCCAAGGAAACTCTCCAGAAGAGGAACTAAAAGTTGTCAGCTTGCTGTTTGGAAAATTGCAGCTGCCATGCAATTAAATGTCTGCCTGCATTTTAAATCAAACTTTGCATCCAGCTCTAAAACTGCCGTCGGGTTTGTTCCAAATAAAATCCTTCAAATTGGGTGAAATCACTCCTGCTGTTTCAGCTGTCTGAGCACCAACTCCCCCCTGAAACAGGAGTACAACAGAGGAGTTAACAAAATCAGGCTGTCCAGGGCCTCAGTGCCCTTGTTTATTATTTTTAATTAAATCTTAAGGAAAATGTTGGGGAACTATTAAAGCTTGAGAGCTGCCTTCTCACTTCTGGTGTTAATGGTAAGCAAGCAATGGGAACACTTCAGCTCCCTTCTCCAGCTCCTTTCTGTGAAACAGAGATAATAAATATTATAGAAATAATATTTATATACTAAATATTTATTTAATAAAGAAATAAAACCCTTCCTTTGCCATAGGAAGGTTTGATGAGTGCTGTGCAGCAGGAGGCATTAACTACATTAACTACATTCTCCAGCTCCTTTTTGTGAAACAGAGAAAAATATTATATAAATAATGTTCACATAATAATTAAATATTTAATAAAGAACTAAAACCTTCTTTGGCCATAGGAAAGTTTGATGAGGGCTGTGCAGCAGGAGGCATTAACTACATTCTCCAGCTCCTTTTTGTGAAACAGAGAAAAATATTATATAAATAATGTTCACATAATAAATAAATCTTTATTTAATAAAGAAATAAAACCTTCCTTGGCCATAGGAAGGTTTAATGAGTGCTGTGCAGCAGGAGGCATTAACTACATTAACTACATTCTCCAGTTCCTTTTTGTGAAACAGAGAAAAATATTATATAAATAATGTTCACATAATAATTAAATATTTAATAAAGAACTAAAACCTTCCTTGGCCATAGGGAGGTTTAATGAGTGCTGTGCAGCAGGAGGCATTAACTACATGCTATTTTCCATAACAGATTTGTCAGCACACAGGCTGTGCCTGCAATTTGGGTGAAGGAAAGTGCCCAGGAGTCCCAGAGTCAAAAACCCCTCCTTACCTTGACAGGAATCTTATCAGTGACGCCTGTGGATGCTTTTCCTTCAGGGCCAGCCCTGAGTCACTTGTGCCCTCGTGTTTAGGAACAGGGTGAGGCTCAGCAGGGCTGTGAGGCTGCCAAAGTCCTCCCAGGGCACTGGGAAGTTTTCTCTGCATCATTTGACTCCTGGCACATCCTCCATGCCATCTCTGTGAAATCACACCTTATTTTGGGTGGCAGCTATTTATATTTGTTGGAGGGAGAGGAATGTGGAAAAAGAACAGGTTCTTTCTGGGCTCCTGATCCAGAGGAGCTGCAGATTTCTCCTGATGGATCCTGACACTTTCCTGACCCACACGGGGCTGCAGGCAGCCAGCTCTGCCTGTTGGACTGCCCAGACTGGAGTCCTGCTGCTGTCAGGCACCCCTGCCCCGTGCTGCTGCTCACTCACACCCTGCTGGCACTGCAAGAACAAAATTACCCCAGCTTTGCTTTCCTCCCTCTCTCAGAGCAGCCTCAGCACCGGGCACAACTCGACAAAACCCACGCAGCTCTAAAGCTTCCACTTCAAATTAAAATTAATTCATTAAAAGCTGGGGAAACCTGTGCTTGGGACAGCAAACAGCTCAGGCAGCTGCTGGGGTGCATCAATCAAAGCCACTTCACTAATTAACACCATGTTCAAACTCTCTTGATGCTGTGCCATCCAGCACAGCTCCTGAAGCCCTGGCACCAATCCTGCCCTCAATCCCTGGTTGTGACAGTGCCCCAGCAGCTCTGGCTGCATCCCCATCCCTCCCCAGGCCAGCGTGGGACAGCAGGAAGGGCTGGGGCTCTCAGCAGCCTCTGCTTCGTTGATTTGCTCTGCAGCACAAGTTCCCTTCTGCAACAGCACTTGGCTGGGCTCAGTACTGCCAGTGGGAGCCTCTGGCTCATCTGCTCTCCCTCCATCTTCCCCTGGCTTTAATTAGCTGATGTTTCCACTTCCCTGTTCCGTGGAGCAGGGAACATGTGTGGTAACAAATCCTTTTGCTAAAAATACCAATTGAAAAAAAAAAATCATTGGAGCGTGGAAATGTGAATGAATCCGGCAGCTGTGTCAGCCCTGGAAATTTCCTGCAGGATGTTTGCAGATTTGCAGTGAGCAGCACCTTGTCAAGCAGGTACAAGTCCATGCTGTGAGGGGGGAATGGCCAAAGCTTTGTTAATCAGCAGGAAAAACTCCAATTTTAACAACAGAGCCCAAAGTCAGGGTAGGAAGGAGGCTCTGCTGTTCTCTGTCTGCCCCTGCAGCTCCACCCGGGCTGGGGGTCGGTGTCACCCTGCACAGAGTGGGGACATCCGGGCCCCTCTTTGAGGAGGCAGCAGAGGTGGCACCAGGGGCTCAGGGCAGGAGATGCTGCTGGAGAAACGCCCCAGCAGAGGTTCTGAGAAGGTGTCAGTGTGAGGATGAGCCTGATGGGCATCTGGGGTCTTCGGCTTTCACCAGAGCTCCAGGAGCTGCCTGGGGAAGGAGTCCCCAGCACGGCGAAGGAGCTTGCAGAGGTTTTGATGCCAACTGGGGCAAAAGCAGCTGCAGGTCGGGACAGGCAGCAGGAGCGTGGGAGCTGCGCAGACCTGGGCACCCCTTCCTGCAGCACGTCAATAAATCCGTGCCCAATCTTCCCTCCCCAAAACACTTTCTGCCTGTCTTTACAACCTCCTTCCTTTGCAAGCAGCAAACTCCTGGCCTCTGGGAAGCTGTGGCGATAATACAAGTAGCAACCAGTCTCAGGCCGGGCTGTTTTCAGAGCTGAGCTCCCGGCCCGGGCTGCGGCATCCCGGCCAAACCAGCCGAGAGCAGAAGCGGCTGCGGGTGACGCGCTCCGTAATTACCGAGTGCAAGGCTGGGCTCAGGGCTCCGCTGTCAGCGAGCAGCTATGCGGCAGAACAGGATGTCGGATTAAGGAGTCTCCTATCGGCCGCAGCCGTGCCCAGGACAGCAGGGGACAGCAGGGAAGTGAGCGAGCTGGGTGGCACAGAGCAGAGCTGCCCGCAGCTGCCGGCTCACACCCAGCGCTCCGGGGCACGGCACGGCCGGGCTTTGGGGGCTCGGCTCGGGGGATCCAGGCTGGAACGGCAGGAAAGGTACCCGGCAGGGCTGCAGGATGAATTGCACTCGGCCTGGGTGCAGGTGAGGGGCCAGGGATCGCCTGTCAGGACGTACCTGCCGAGCACCCACCTGGGCAGCGCAGCCTTATCTGCGGCGGAGCGGGGTTAATGTGTAACCCGGCTGTGTTTGGTTAGCCCAGAAAAGCAAAGAAATCCTGGGATAGGCACGGCCCGGGACAAGGAATTGGGCAGCACGGAACGACGGACAGCCTGGTAAAACTACAAAACGGATTAATAATAATTTCTGTTCCTGCTTGTCCTTTGCTCTCTATGCTTCTCCTGCTGGATGGGCTGCGGGGCTCTGGGTACCTGCAGGGCTCTGCTTTGCAAGGGTGAAATGTGGTGGGGGATTCACCAGGGAAGCTGGACCAGGTGGTTTGGAGGTGGTGTGGTGGGAGGAAAGCTGTGCTCGGGACAGCAAACAGCTCAGGCAGCTGCTGGGGTGCTTCATTTACCTGCTGAGATAGGAGGAAATTCAGATCTGCCCTTGACCCCTTCGGCCCTGAGCTGGGATCCATCCCCCGGGCTGCTCCCAGCTGGGTCAGTGCCTGCAGAGGGGGGTTTGCTCTGGGTTGTGTCTGGGGTTGGCCAGCACAAAGCCTTTCCCAGGCAGGAGGGGTCTGGCTGCTGTGCCCCAGACAGCAAAACCGAGGTGTTCTAACCCGGGATGAAGAGCTTGGAGTGGTGCTGTCTGAAAGAAAGTAGCCTCTTCTCTAAAGCAATTAGCATTAATTGCTAGCCGGCACCTCTTTGATGGCTCCGTGGGCTTTTAAAGGACAGTTATGGCAACGGCCACAAGAGCTGAGGGACCTGGCATTTGGATTTGGGTAAAAAAACAACTTCTTCCAAATATGTTTTTAGTTGGGGAAGAGAGCTACACCACTGAAACCCAGCTATAAAACAGCTTTTTGAGTACCATGTCTTTTATCAAACACTCAGTCACGTTTTTAGTTTGTGGCTGTTACTGTTGTGGCAAAGAAGGAACTAAAATCCTTCTGAATCATTAAAACTGGGGGTTTCAACACTGATTTTTCCCCTTTCCCGAGCTGGATGAGTGTGCTGGAGCTGTAATCACATCAGAGAGCTAATGGGCAGGAAAAGGAACTTCTTGTTTCGGAGCAGCTCCTCTGCCCTGCCCGGCGGGCTCGGGCTGGACTTTGCCTCCCATGAGCTGGGGCCCGGTGGGTGCCAAAGCCTTGGCAGCTGCTTGAGGTCCCTGCAAATGCTGGTTTTGATGAGAGAAAATGATTTCTTTAGTGGACTGGTGGTGGGGGGGATCCTCACGGAGAAAATGCCTCCCTGCTGACCCCAGGCTGCTGCACACTCAAGTTCCAGCAAGGTTTTCACTTCCTCAGGAGGGTTTTGCTGTCTGAAATGTGGGAGGGAGGCAGCCAGGAGCAGCACAACAACCATGGCCAAGCCTCCTGCTACTGAGGAGTCAATGTAAATCTAGAATAGTTTTGATATAAATCTAAATTTCCCCTTGTGGAGGCTACAGTGCACAGCAAAACCCTGCAGAGGCCTGAAGTCCCCCAGGCTCAGCTCTGCTTCCTCCCAGCTCAAATCCCTGGCTAGGAAGAGATCTGAATTCAAAGAATCCAGGGAATTGCTGTTCCAAAGCCACCACTTACTTCAACATCACTTAAGCAGTAAATAATGCAAAGCTGAGACTGAAATATTAAACTCCTCCTGCGTGGAAGGATTAGAGCTGTCGGGGCGTGGGTGTTGAAATCTGATTTTTGCGGCGTATTCCAATTACAAAGGAATTCTTTCAGGGTCTAACACTCTGAACAAGCAGCCAGTTCTGCTCACTTATCTCTGGATCTAATTCCCTGATCCTGCTACAAGGAAAAAAAGCAGCAGTGTGTTCCTGCCTGCAGGTTACAGCACAAGGGCTCCTCTGTCTCCCGAGGAGCAAATCCTCTCGCGTGGGTCCGTGTGTCTTGCAGGGGCTGCTGGTGTTTGTTTTGCTGCTCCCTCTCACCCCCACGGCCCAGTTCCCTCCCCCAGAACAGGAGGAGGCTCATTGGTGGTGCCAGGAATTTTTGGAAGCTCGGTGCTTTGCATCCCTCAGTAATGGCACCTTCTGTGGGTGCTCAGCAGAGCTCTGGGCAGGGATAACTGTGCCCTCTGCCCCCTGGCACCCTGCCCCGGTATGGGAAACCCAAATCCAGGCTGTTTGTCACCCTGCTGCCACTCTGGGGTCCCACTAGGTGATGAGAGGTCTGGGCTGCATCAGGGGGACACTGCTGTGAGCAGAGGGGACATTAGGGTGCTGCTTGAACCCCCCTGGGCACAGCCCCAGCCTGCCCTGCTCCCCACAGGCTGTGCCAGCCATGTGCCCAAACACACCCAGGCATGCCCCAAAGGCCCGGGGACACCTCCCTGGGGACACCTCTCCTGGGCCCCCAAGGAAGGGTGGCAGAGGCAGCTCCTTGCCAGGAGGAAGCTCCTAACAGAGCAAGGATGTGAGTAACCAGCAGCATTTTGGGCCAGCACGTTCCCAAGTTCAAGCTGCAGGGCTGGCACGGGGTGTGGCAGAGGAAAGAGATCCCAGGAGTCGGGGCTGGGGCTGTGCTGGGGTTTCTGTGCCAGGCTTAGAGCTTTTCTTGTGCCTTATCCACGCCTGTGAGGTGAGCAGAGAGCCACCAACACGAGCTGGCTGGGCTGAGATTACCCCATTCCCAAATATTTTGAGGACAACTTCAAGGATGATTTTTAAAAGCCCAGCTGTGCCTTCTCCTGGAGAGCACAATTCCTCCATCCAGCAGCTGGAGATGGAGCACAATTCCTCCATCCAGCAGCTTCAGAGCCAGCCTGTCTCCCTCCCAGCGTGCTTGAGTCACCCCTGGGGGAACCTCACAACTTACTGTTTGTCCTTTTTCCTGCTCCAGCCAGGACATTCCCGCTGTGCCAGCCTCCAGGGCAGCCCAGGCTATGCCTAGGAAGGAGCTGGGGATGGCTGGCTGCAACTCTGGCAGCTGTGACAGCATGGTCAGCACGGCCTCCAACCACTCCCAGCGGGTGAGTAACCCCAGGGTGCCCAGCCCAGCTCACCCCTCTGGGCTGGAGAAGGATTTTGGGCAGATCTTGGCCCAAATCTGCTCTCTGATGCTGCTTTGGGGGCAGCTGGAGGCCCTGAGACAGCAGCCAAACCAGGTGGATTCCTGAATTCCTGCCCCAGAGCACTCCCAGCCTTCCCATCCTGCCACGTGTGTGGGGAGCCCTTGGTGCTGCAGGGGCTGCTCTGGGCCAGGACAGATCCCTGGAGAAGGGATCCTGACCTGGAGAGGGGATCCCTGGAGAGGGGATCCTGTCCTGAAGAGGGGGATCCTGTCCCTGGAGAGGGGATCCCTGGAGAGGGGATCCTGTCCTGGAGAGGGGATCCTGTCCTGGAGAGGGGATCCTGTCCCTGGAGAGGGGGATCCTCTCCTTGGAGAGGGGGATACTGTCCCTGGAGAGGGGGATCCTGTCCCTGGAGAGGGGGATCCTCTCCTTGGAGAGGGGATCCTGTCCTGGAGAGGGGATCTGTGGAGAGGGAATCCCTGGAGAGAGGATCCTGTCCTGAAGAGGGGATCCTGTCCTGGAGAGGGGATCCCTGGAGGACAGATCCCTGGAGAGGGGGATCCTGTCCCTGGAGAGGGGATCTGTGGAGAGGGAATCCCTGGAGAGGGGGATCCTGTCCCTGGAGAGGGGATCTGTGGAGAGGGAATCCCTGGAGAGGGGGATCCTGTCCCTGGAGAGGGGATCTGTGGAGAGGGAATCCCTGGAGAGGGGATCCTGTCCCTGGAGAGGGGATCCCAGAAGGGGGGATCCTCTCCCTGCAGAGGCTCCTGTGCTGCCAGGGCTGCAGGGATCAGAGCAGTTGGGTAACTGGGTCACACTGGCTCCAAGCAGTGACAAACCCACAGGGGACAGCGAGCTGAGCTCCTCCTGCCTGGCACCAGATGAGTTCCCCAGTTAAGGCAGGGGTGAGTTTGGACCATGGGTGTAGATGTGTAATGTTTCACTATCTGTCCATTAAAGCTTGTTTGTCTCCCAACACTGATCCCAAGATTGATGGCTAATTACATCCTGCCTGGCTTGGAGCATAATTGATACGTGTGAGAGCAGCTCAGGGCTGGCAGCTTTTCCATCTGAAGTATTGCAAACCAGAACCAAACCCTCTGAGTTTAATGGGGATGGAAGAACTGGTTGTGATACTGCATGGTAAAAGGTTTGGATAAGGAGTCTCTGCAAAACAACTCCACCTGGGATAATTCCTGCCCTGTGCTTGGCACATTCCATCCTGTGCCACAGATTGCAGGAATCACCTCGATACCTGATACTGCAATAACATCTCCTGGTGCTCAAAATACAACAAAAATCCCACAGTTCTGGCTCAGGAATGACTGGGGGAGCAAGGAGAGTTCATCACCTGCACAGAACCCTTCAGTGGTGGTGGTGCTTTCTGAGATTCAGCAGTGCTGGGCACTGCAGGTCTCTGTACTGTAGATTTGCTACCCATCTGCTCACACTGCAGCTTAAAGAGCTGAAAGTAGAGGCCAAGTTCCCAAGTTCAGAGTAATCCAAATTCTGACCCACAGAGGAGGGTAATACAAAAAAGGCTTATATATTTCTTATTTTTAGAGGAGGTTGTCTGGTTTTCTGGAGCTGTAAATATTCATTATTGAACAGCCACTGGCCAAGCAGCTGCCACAGGCTCCCTAAACTACCTGGACATTAAATCTAAATATATACAATATTAAAACTATATAATCTATTAAAATATATAATATTAATACATATATAAAGTGATATATATGTGTAGTATAATGTAAACCTCTAAGATATATATAGTATAAAGTAAACCTCTCTTTCTTATATATATTTTATATAGATCTATATTATAATATATACATATATTTTTCTACATTTTATATGTATACATAACAAATATATGCATATATATTTATATTTCTATATACTATAGATGCACACTACGTATATATTTACTTATGTATATATATATAGTATAAAGTAAACCTCTAATATCTATTTATACACATATATATTATAAATATATACATATATATTTATATATTTTATATGTATATATAATAAATATATGTATATATATTTCTATTTCTATATACTACAGATGCACACTACATATATATATTATATATGTAGTATAAAGTAAACATATATTTTTAATATATATTTTATATCTTTATATTCACACATAAATATATAAATATATATTTATATATTTTATATGTATGTATAATATATAAGTTTATATTTCTATATACTATATATACACACACTACTTTATATATATATATATATATATATATATATATATATATATGGAGTACAAAGTAAACCTGTCTTCCTTACCTGCTGTGCTCTGTATTTTGTTTCTGCAGAGTGACAACAGCTATGATTATTTGTCAGTGGAAGAGAAGGAGTGTTTGATGTTCCTGGAGGAAACCATTGGCTCCCTGGATGCAGAGGGGGACAGTGGGGTGTCCACGGATGACACCGACTCCGGGGAGCCCTCCAAGCCCAGGAAAGGCCCTGTGCCCCGGGGTGAGCTGGAAACCCTGCTGCAGATAAGATTTTAGTATAAAATATAAAAATCTGTTTATTTCTTTCCCCAGATAGTTTCCTACAGGCCTTATTCTCAAGCACAGATATGTACAACACACATCCTGTCTAGGCATGAATATTTTACAGAATTTGCTGATGCCTCAACTCAATGGCTTTGAAATTCTACAATACATAAATACCTTGCAGGGATTCTGTTAGTGTCAGTAATTACAGTAATTAACGGGGCTCTGTCAGGCCCAAAGGGTCCAATTTCCCCAGCAGGGATGGATCAGGTATAGGGGTCCCACCTGTGGAATTCCCTGGACTGAAGGCACTTGAGATGATAGTCCATGCTCACACTCAGGTGTTCATTATTTCTGATCAGTGGAACACTCTCACTGCTGGGAGTTCTGCAGCTTTTCATCAGCAGCCACAAAATGCCCAACAATCTCTTGGTACAAGGGCTTTTAAAACTAAACTATCCAGTTAAGAACTGGCACCTGGATTATTTTCCCTTTTACCCAATAACTGATCCCACAGAGCCCCCAGTGGGGATTTTCCCACCCAATTACAAAATGCCACCCAAACCCACGGAGAAGGAGGAAGAAGAAACCCAGGATGACAGCCTGTGCCCTCCATCCTGCTTCCATCCCCAACACACTAAAAACCCCAAACCCTCAATTTCTCACCCACTGACACACCCACACTGCTCTCTAGAATCTATTGCACACTTCTATCTTGAACTCCAGGAAACTTTCTCCATTAGTGAGGGTCAAAGTCAGAGTTCCCCTGGGGTCAGGGCACCCCAGAGCAGACACAGAAACATTCCCTGGGTGCCCTGGGATTGCACATCAGAGGAGCTGGGGGAGCCCTGGGTGCCTGTGCTGGCCCAGAAAGGGTGAGGGCTGTCCTGTGTCCAGAGCATGACTCCAGCTCCTTCTCTTCCCAGATCTGGGGAACAGGACTCCCCCTGCAAGCAGAGCTCAGAGTGGTAAAAGCATCCCTGCCCCAGCAGCTGCTCCGGGCCCGGGCTATTCCAGCCTCCCCAGGAACATCCCTGCAGCAAATAGAGCTTCTGGCAGCACAGGAGCTGTCCCCGCGGTGCCAGCAGGAAAAGCTGCCCAGGAGGTGCCCAAGGAGGGCAGGCTGGAGCTCGGCAGAGCAGGAAGCCACACCAAGTCGGTGATGATCCAACCCCCAGACCCCTTCCAGGACGAGCTGGAGTGGTCACGCAGCCAGCGCTCGGATGCCAGGGGGGAGGCGGCCAAGGAGACCAAGATTTGGACTTCGTGGGGCCACCTGGAGAAATCCCCGCTGGACGAGGCCCCTCAGGACCCCGACACCAAGCGTGGGCCTCCAACCGCCCCCAAACCACGGAAACTGCCACCAAACATCATCCTGAAAACCAGCAGGAGCAGCCCCGTGCCCGAGCACAGCCAGAAGGTAAAGGCAGCACCTCCACCCTCCGCCAGCTGCCAGGCCAGCCCTGCCAGCGACAGCACTGCTGAGAGGGGGACTTCGGGCCACCTCGACCCCAAGGAGAAGGAGAAAGCCCGAAGGGAGGCCCTGCAGAAGCTGGGACTGCCCCAGGACAGGAGGGAGCCCAGCGCCCAGCTCCATCCCCACCCCAGGGAGACAGCACTGCCCATCCCCGGGCAGCCTGGGGAGGGCTCCGTGCCAGCGATCCGGCAGATGCCCTTCAAATCCAACACCCTGGAGCGCTCCGGGGTGGGGCTGGGCAGCTCCATGGGCAGCCCCAAGGAGCAGAACGGCCGCGGCAGCAGCAGCAGCTCCCTGGGCAAGATGTCCTTCATCGAGCGCCTGGCGCCCAGCTTCCTCCGCAGCCGGCCCCGGCCCGCCTCCCTCGGGCCAGGGAAGGACTTTGGGGGCCTGAAGGAGCAGGAGGAGAAGGACAAGAGCAGCAAGAGGAGATCCCACCCTCTGCCCAGCTTCCCCCGGCCGCCGCGTGTCGCCGTCAGCGTGAAGATCTCGCCCAAGGGCGCGGCCGATGAGAACCGGCGTGAGGCGCTCAAGAAGTTGGGGCTGCTGAAGGAGTAGCTCGTGGGGCTGGTGGAAAAGGGGATTTTTCACCCCAAATCCAGCGGCCTGCACTGCCTGGGGCACGAGCATCTGCTGCCAGCTCCTGCCCGAGAGGTGCTGGGAGCTTCACACCGAATAGAGGAAGGCGGCGTGTACAGAATGTTTTGTATATAGCAGGTGTACAGGAGCTGTTTATGCAGCTCTCAGCGTGGATGGGGTGTGCTCTCCTGCAAGGGCTTTGCTGCATTTGGGGATCCACCAAAACAGGGAAGCCGTGGAATTCGGGGTGTGGCTTGTTTTCAAAAGGGTTGCCTGTGGATAAAGCGTCTCCGGGGAGAACTGCTGGACTTTGCTGCTCCTTTAGGACTTTTTGGGGATTTTTTTATTAATTTTATCACAGCCTCTGAGACCTGAGCACTCACCTGCCATGTGAAAGTGCCTTGCAAAACCATCACTGCCTGCTGGGAGGGCTGGAGGGCTGCCCAGCCATCCCACTGCCTCCCTGCCACACTCTGCTCTCCCACCCAGCCCTGCCCACCTGCATCCAGCCCCCGGAGGAGGCTTGAAGTGCAGGAAGACACAGCTGAGGAGGCCAGAGGCTGTGCTGGTGTCAGTGCTGCCCAAAATGGGGCAGATGCAAGGCTGGGACAGCTCCAGCTCATCCCTTCTGAGCTGTGCTGGCACCTCTCAGGCTCAGCTAATGCTGCTGACACCCCTGGGGAACAGAGGTGGCTGATGTCCCTAATAAACGTGTGTGTGATCGGAACCTGCCATGTGCTACAGACTTATGTCACAGTCAGGTAAATAATAAATGCCCCTAAATATTTAAAAACAAAACCAAAAGGGGTTTAAAACAAAGAGTTCTGAGAGAAAGGATGGGCCAGGTCGGGTCTGTCCCACCTAGAAAATGGAATTATTTGATCAGCACAGGCAAAGTCTTCCATGGAGCAGGGATGGTGGAGGGTGGCCCTGCCTGTGACAAGGGGAGGAACAAGGAGAGCTTTCAGGTCCCTTCCAACCTAAGTGTTCCATGGCTCTGTAATTGCCAGCTCTCCCTGCAGGCACAAAGAGGGAATGTGGAATTCCTGGTGCTCCCGTGTTTGCTGCCAGGCCTGTGCCAGCCCAGGTGCAGCCAGGCAGCCCCAGAGGTTCCCCCCAGCCCCAGCTGCTCGGGCTGGGCACTTCCACCTGCAAATGTTTGACTTTAGAGGCAGCAAGAGCAGCGTGAGGAGAGGAGGGGGAGATAAAAGGGTCAGCCACGCTTCTGCCTGGGTTAAAGCTGTGTTTTCATCCCTGTGCTCCTCTCCTCTCAGCACTGTCTCACTCAGGGCTGATTCCAGCTGTTTGCTGCTTTGTCTGACTGCTCAGCACCTGCATGGTGCAAGTCCCAAGGGAAATCTCACCTTGCTCATCTAATGAGAAGGGAGGAGAGCATTAAGGACTCTCTCAAAGCATTTTTGTCCTGAAACAGAACCTAAACATTTCTTAAAAACAGATTGTTCTGGAAACAAAAGGCTTCTCTTTGAGTCCTTGGCTTTGGTCAGAGCCATTGTGTGCTGGTGTCATGAAGGATGAGTTTTGTTCAGATTTCCAAGGAGGAATCTCCCTCCCAAAGATCCCTTATCAGTCTGTGACGTGGTGATGCTCACAAACAGGAGCTGCTATGAAGTGGGAACAAAAGAGAACAAATTAAAACAACAGCCAGAGAGCAGCAGGGTCGTTCCTCTGGGCATGAGCTCCACATTTCTGTGCCTCTCCTGGAGCTGCCAGATGCTCTGGGCTGGATCACTCACCACGGGCAAGCCCCATTCCACGAGCTGTGTAATCCTGCCAGGGGAATATGGAATTTTACCTGCTGGATCTGTCTGTAGCCCTTAGAAAAGGAGCTGTTTATGCCCCAGGGCTGGGGCCTGATGCAAGAGCAGCCCATGACTGTGCCTGGTGCCACCCAGAGCCGAGCCCTGCTGCTGGCACAGGGATCCCAATCCTGATCCTGCTCCTGGCACAGGGATCCTGCTCCTGATCCTGATCCTGCTCCTGCTCCTGGCAGAGGGATCCTGATCCTGCTCCTGGCAGAGGGATCCTGCAACTGATCCTGGCAGAGGGATCCTGCTCCTGATCCTGCTCCTGGCAGAGGGATCCTGCTCCTGATCCTGCTCCTGCTCCTGGCAGAGGGATCCTGATCCTGCTCCTGGCAGAGGGATCCTGATCCTGCTCCTGGCAGAGGGATTCTGCTCCTGGCAGAGGGATCCTGATCCTGCTCCTGCTCCTGGCACAGGGATCCTGCTCCTGGCAGAGGGATCCTGCTCCTGATCTGCTCCTGGCACAGGGATCCTGCTCCTATTCCTGCTCCTGGCAGAAGGATCCTGCTCCTGCTCCTACTCCTGCTCCTGGCACAGGGATCCTGCTCCTGCTCCTACTCCTATTCCTGTTTCTGCTTCTGGCACAGGGATCCTGCTCCTGCCCCAGCTCTTCCTTCTGCTCTTGCTCCTACTCCTGGCAGAGGGATCCTGCTCCTTCTCCTGGTCCTACTCCTACTCCTACCCCTGCTCTTTCTCCTGCTCCTGGTAGAGGGATCTTGCTCCTGCTTCTGACCCTGGCAGAGGGATCCTACTCCTGCTCCTGCTCTACTCCTGCCCTCTTACTCCTGCCCTACTCCTGCTCCTGCCCCTGCAGGGATTGAGGCCATCTCAGCTCCACCTGGAGCACCTGCAGGTGCCTTCCTGCTGCTCTCTGTGCCTGCTGCTGCTGCTGCTGCAGGGGTTGGCATCAGGCTGGCCAGCCCCTGAATAACTGCATTCATTGCTCAGCTGCAAACCAGCATTTCCCTGCTCCTTTCCCTGCCTCAGTGCCCCACATTCCTTGGATTCTTTCTGAGGGTCAGCACCCTGTGCACACCTCTGGGGTGGTGCAGCTCTTTAGAGGATGCCCTGCCCTTCTCTCCATGCAGAGCAGCCCCAGGGGTGTTTGCAGAGGCATTGAAAGCCTGGCTGTGGATTGTGCCAGCCCAGGAATAACTGGATTAATTGCTCAGCTACAAACACTGCTCCTTTCCCTGCCTCAGTGCCCCACATCCCTTGGATTCTTTCTGTGGGTCAGCACCCTGTGCACACCTCTGGGGGGGTGCAGCTCTTTAGAGGATGCCCTGCAGCCCCAGGGATGTTTGCAGAGGCCTTGAAAGCCTGCTGTGGGCTGTGCCAGCCTGAGCCTGTTTGGCATTCCCAGCCTGTCCTGGAAAGGTGCTGCTGCAAGGTCAGGGATGGCAAGGATTGACTGCAGCTTAGTGCTGCAAGCAGTTAATTAACATCAGCTAATTGTTCAGGGTAATTGCGTCCATGGGTCAGCCCCTGTCTCTAAAGAAAGCCTGCATTAGTTTGGAAATTAAATTGCCTGCAAGGAACAGAGGCTCTTGGTTTGTCATCACCATAAATTCATGGCATGGTTTGGGCTGGAAGGGACCTTAAAGCTCCTCCAGTTCCATCCCCCTTTCACTATCCCAGCTTGCTCCAAGTCTGGGTGGGGGCAACACAAACAGAATCTCCCCCAGGTTCAGGCAGAGCCCAGCAGAACTCCTGGGGTCTTGTTTGGGACCCCTGAAATAAAATCAGGCTTTGTACTGTGACAGGGGGTGGAATGAGGTGAGCTTTTATGTCCCTTCCAAGCCAAACCATCCTGTGATTCTGGGAATCTAATTCTGGGCATATTTAACTGGATTTGTGCCTGGAAGGCAAAATCCCAGCAGAGCCCAGACACAAAACATTCAGGAAGAGAGATCACAGCCTTGCAGAAACAACAGGTCTCAGAAGGGTTGGTAAATGTACCCTCAGTGTCTTCAGGCAGATTATCCAGACTGAGTTTATGTGTTTGCAATGTCAAAAACAACACAGAAAACACCCAGCTTTGCATTTTGCACGGAATATTCATCTGACTCCTAACCACCAGTCCCACCCTGGCCCAGACCTGTCATTTCCATGTCTACATGAGCCTGTCAGGACCTCCTGTCCCAATTAAAAACGTCCTTGTGCACATCTTTCATGACAAAGATCAAACTCAGGAGCAGTGGCTGGTGGGGTTCTGGCAGTGTCAGGGAGCAGCAGCTGCACACAGGAATGATTTGTGTTAATTACAGTTAATTACAACCCCTCCAGGGCTGCATCAGGGGAGCCTTGGGGCTGAGAGTGAGGTGGAACCCCTCACCCTGCAGGGTGACCCAAACCCACCAG
Organism: Serinus canaria; assembly: GCF_022539315.1. Lineage (NCBI taxonomy): Eukaryota > Metazoa > Chordata > Aves > Passeriformes > Fringillidae > Serinus > Serinus canaria. The sequence continues at coordinate 2,985,434 of NC_066339.1, forward strand.
GGTTTAACAGCAGCACCACCAGGTCTGGCTCTGGTTTAAGATATCATCAGGGGAATTTGCATCCCTGGCAAACAGAGGAGAGCAAAACCCAAGGCAAAGAAAGCTGGCTGCTCTGACAGCAGTGAAAGGCTGCAGTGCCCTGGTGGGGCTGCTCTGACAGCAGTGAAAGGCTGCAGTGCCCTGGTGGGGCTGCTCTGACAGCAGTGAAAGGCTGCAGTGCCCTGGTGGGGCTGCTCTGACAGCAGTGAAAGGCTGCAGTGCCCTGGTGGGGCTGCTCTGACAGCAGTGAAAGGCTGCAGTGCCCTGGTGGGGCAGCTCCTCACAGGTTGCTGGTGCTGTCTGGCCAGGCACAGCTGGGGTGGGAGCTGCAGCGACGAGCTTGGGCCTTTTTTCATTTACACTTCCACTTACCCCTAGCTCAGTTTTTCTCTACAAGAGCTTTGTTATTTTACCTTTTATTAAACCTTTTTATGTTTCCAACACCTCCTCAGAAGCCACCCTGCTGCTTTTATGGCATTTGAAGTGGCAGAGCTGTCTCAGGTGGGATGGGCTCCTCTGGGAGCTCAGGAGGAACACCTTCCCCAGGGAATGCTGTCCTGCAGATCCTGGGGACACCCAGGTGCTGGAGCCAGCCCAGGGCCTCTCAGAGGTGCCACAGGAGGGAATTTTTAATTTTTAATCCTTCATTTTTAATGGAAGGCAAAGCAGCCCCAAGTCCCTGGCAGTGACTGAAATGCCTCTGGAGCTTTGGAGCTCTCTCTCAATAAATAAATGACAAATAAACTCCAAAGAGGAATTGTGTTTATGGAACAAAGTGCCCTGAGTTTGCTCTTCACACCCTGTGCTCTGAGCCCATCCTGGTCACATTTCAGGGCAAAAATGGAAGCAGAAATCAGCTTTTGGACCCCAAAAACAGGATCAAAACACAGACATGGGCTCAGTGCAGGGCCAGCCAAGCCACAGGTGTCTGAGGAACCTCTCACCAAGTTCCTGCTAGGAAGTTCTGCCTGGAAGTGGCTCAGAGCAAACAGCACTTTGTGACATCCTGCATGTTTTCTATTAAAGCTTTTTGTCTGTAGAGCAGGGGAATTCCTCTCAAACTCTGCCATTTCTGCTCCTGGCCTCTTCACCCCTTTTTTCCCCCCGCCTTCCATGGTGTCCCCACATCCCTAGATAGCTAAAAAAGAGCATTTTGGGGTTTTTTGGTGACATCTCTGCCACTCCTCTGAGCATTTTGTGCATCTCCACTTTGCTCAGCAATGCACATCGAGACCTCAGAGGATTTTTAGTGCACCCATTTTAAAATCCACACATCAATACAAGAAACAAAGAATTAGACAAAAGAAAAGCAAAGACTAACTGAGCTGCAAGCTGCAAAACCAACTTTAATAAACAAAATCCCAGCTGGAGGTGGAGGAAGAGAAAATTTCCAGCAGCAGAAGCATCACAATCCAAGGTAGGTGAGACTCAATTTGCCCTTAAAATACTGTTTGTTTTTGGAGAACACTGCTGTTCAAGAGTGATTATAGGAGAGAGATTTCACCTACAGGATTGAAATTCAACACAATTATTTCTATAAAAATAAAAGAAGTAACTTATGATGATTTTTCTACCCACTGTTCCTTTTTTTTTTCCCCTTTAAAGCTATAAATTTAATTACTGCCCTTTTTATCCAAGAAAAAAATGATATGGATGGGGTAAAATGCACCCCAGTTCTGGATGGTGCCAAAAATGGATCCTAGAAACATTTTCACAAGATAAGACTGAAATAAAGACAGGAAAAACCCAAGCATACATGGTTTACTCCTGGGATTTCTCTAGCTCTTTCTTGGCTCTTTCTGCTTTATAGTTAATGCCTGTTTGTGAGTTAGCATTAAAAAACAACTCCTTGCCTAAAAATGAACATTAAATGAGATTAAAATAGAGCTGAGGGTTCTGTCCTGCAGAGCAGAAGTAAGGAAAAGAGGGGTTGCACTGCTGGACATCAGAAAAGACGAAATAGACATAGGAATTGCATTTTTACTGATTTTTTGATGAAAAAAAAGCCGTTCAGCTCTTTACAGGGCATTTCTGTTAGCTCTCATTGCTCCAAGGCCTCCAGCCTGGTGGGAATTGTGGCTTTGAGTGAAAATCCCAATTTTTTACCTATTCTGTGTCTGTTGGCTGCAGTGAGGGAACTGCTGAAGCTGTGAAGGGATCAGAGCTGGGGCACTGGAGCTGTGCCCTAAAACCAGCACAAACTGGGGGCACTGGAGCTGTGCCCTCTGCCCCAAACCAGTACAAACTGGGGGCACTGGAGCTGTGCCCTAAAACCAGCACAAACTGGGGGCACTGGAGCTGTGCCCCAAACCAGCACAAACTGGGGGCACTGGAGCTGTGCCCACTGCCCCAAACCAGCACAGACTGGGGGCACTGGAGCTGTGCCCTCTGCCCCAAACCAGCACAAACTGGGGGCACTGGAGCTGTGCCCTAAAACCAGCACAAACTGGGGGCACTGGAGCTGTGCCCACTGCACCAAACCAGCACAAACTGGGGGCACTGGAGCTGTGCCCTCTGCCCCAAACCAGCACAAACTGGGGGCACTGGAGCTGTGCCCTCTGCCCCAAACCAGCACAGACTGGGGGCACTGGAGATGTGCCCTGTGCCCCAAACCAGCACTAACTGGGTGACACAGAGGGTTCAGAGCAGGGGTGGGAGATCTGCAGAGCACTGCTAGCACATTTTATCCTTTTGAAATTCCCTTATTTTTGGCCCAGGACAGGTCAGAGCCTTGGGGCCAGCAGGGAGGCAGAGCCCTGCCCTGAGTGGCCACCAGAGCTTTGCAGAGGTTGCCACGATCTCTCTCCTCTCCTTGATAGCACAGAAATCAGCAAAATCACCTCCCCACGGTGAGCATTGCCCAGGGAACACTCAGGAGGGCTGGAGATGGTGCTGCTCCTCCTTCTAGCAGCTCTGCTGCCAGGTAAGAGCCAGCAAGACACGAGGGGCAGCCCCTGACAGCGACAGGTAAAGCTGGACCTGGGGGCCAGGCTGGATCCTCCCCTGGACACCCAAAACCTCCACCCTGGCTGGAACCCTGGATGCTCAGAATTTTCAATTTACATTTTTAAAATTTTTATTAATTTTTAAATTTTTTTAAAATTTATTTTTATGATTATGCTGAAAGGCACAGACTTACCAGAAAATACTACAATTGAACTGAGGCTGTAAAGAAAGCTTCCAAAATTGATTAATAGCGCTGGGATTGTGGGTGTGGAATTGGTTAGAAGTGTGTAATTCACAGAGTAGAAAACTTAAAGTTTAGGGGTTTAGAATATTGTCATAAATATCAGGCAAGGTGGAGGTTTTAGGGCAGAAGCAAGTTGTTCTTCCTTATCTTCTTCTTCCTTCTTCTTTATCTTCTTCTTCCTTCTTCTTTACCTTCTTCTTCACCTTCTTCCTTCTTCTTCCTAAGTTTGAGGGATGTTTTGTAACTGGGCAGAAAAGTCTTCATTGAGGCCTTCAAGAGATCAGTTATTGAGTCAAAGGAGAAAATAATCCACGTGTCATTTCTTAATTAGATAGTTTAGGCTTAGAAGACCTTGGAACAAGAGATTGTTGGTCACTTTGTGCCTGACTAATGAAAAGCTGCAGAACTCATGGTTGTGAGACTGTGGCACCAGGGGCACTCAGGGGAGGGAAACACCACATCCAGAACAGATTTTTGTAACACCAGGGGCACTCAGGGGAGGGAAACACCACATCCAGAAGAGATTTTTGTGACACTAGGGGCACTCAGGAGGCAAACACCACATCCAGAAGAGATTTTTGTAACACCAGGGGCATTCAGGATCGAAACACCACATCCAGAACGGATTTCCTGTGACACCAGGAGCACTCAGAGGGCAAACACCACATCCAGAACAGATTTCCTGTGGCACCAGGGGCACTCAGAGGGCACATCCAGAAGAGATTTCCTGAGCCCTGTGTGCCCCAGTGCCCCTCAGAACCCCAGCCCTGCCTGGAAGGATCCATGCTGGGCTCTGCTGGCTGGCTGGCAGTAACCCAACCCTTGTGTGTGTGTCTGTCTGTCTGTCTGTCTGTCCCCAGAGCCCGTGGCCAGCAGCCTGCACAGCTCCAGGGTTTTGGCAGGAGCCCTTGGAGGCTCCATCACCCACCAGTGCTTCTACTCCCCCAGCCCAGCCAACAAACACCAGCGGAAATTTTGGTGCAAGGTAGGAGCCCAGGGGCTCTGCTCCACCATCATCTCCAGCAGCTTCACCTCCAGCCACTACCAGGGCAGGGTGGCCCTGAGGGATGTCCCCCAGGATGGCACCTTCACGGTGACAATGGCAGGGCTGAGGAGCAGCGACTCGGGCACCTACAGGTGTGGCATTGGCAGCACCAAGCAAGGGCTCAGTGCCAGCCTCAACCTGACTGTTCTGGCAGGTAGGGTTTGGTCTGGGCTCCTGGGACAGCTGTGGGGTCAGGTGCCTCTATTTGTCAGTCTCTGTTTGTGGGGTTCCCAGATGAAGGGAGGGATGATGAATCTGACTCCGTTCTCAGGAGGTGAATTTATTATTTCATGGTCTAAATTGTGGTGGTGCTCACAGGGGTCCTAGGATGAGGGAAGAGATGAGAATCTTGACTCCTCTCAGGCTCTCTGCTGGTCACAGTGACTCTGAGATAAATACAAGCCTCTTTGTCCCAGCCCAGCTGTCGAAGGAGGAGTCAGGATTTTTCTGTTCTCTTTCTCAAGGTTGTTTATTTGTTTCTTATCCATTCCATTCTTTCTCTGACCTGACAAGGTCTGTCTGGCAGGTTGGGTTGAGGCATTCTGATCACCCTCAGGGCAGTGTTATCTTTTTACACTAAAATCTACCTGTACTTTATTTACAGTAACTTCCCAATCCCCATCACCTGTGTTAGACAGTGAGCTTCTACCCCAAACCAATCCAAAAGTGCCACCATCACCCAGAAGATGGAGGCTGGGAAGAAGAAGGAAAAAGGACAAGGCATCCCAAATTCCTCCATCTTGGGACCCTGAGCCCCCATTCTAAAAACCCAAAAAAAATCTATTTTTCACCCCGTGATAAGCTAACTATTATTCTTCTTAAACTCTCTTGACTTGTAATTCTTCATATAAAGGTGGTCATTTGCTCCATGGGTCAAGACCAAAGGCACAGGGGTCTGGGGCTCTGTGCCAAGCTCTCTGAGCCCCCTGGCAGGGGCTGGAGCCCTCCAGGGCAGCCAGAGGGATGTCCTGGCTTCCAGCAGACTCCATGGTTCAAAAGGCTGATTTATTATTTTATGATATATTTTACATTTAAATAAAATGATCTATCAAAATTACACTAGAGAAAGAAAAGGGATTTCATCAGAAGGCTTGGAAGGAAAGGGATGGAATGATAATAAAATCTTGTGACTGAGCAGAGAGTCCCAGACAGCTGGGCTGGGATTGGCCATGAATTAAAAACAATCACATGAGACCAACCACAGATGCACCTGCTGCATTCCACAGCAGCAGAGAATTATTGTTCACATTTCATTTTTGAGGCCTCTCAGCTTCTCAGGAGAAAAATCTTAGCAAAAGGATTTTTCAGAAAATATGTCTGTGACACTATATTGTATTAAAGAACACTAAACTAAACTATGCTAAAGAATACAGAAAGGATACAGACAGAAGGCTAAAAAGATAATAATGAAAAACCTGGGACTCTTTCCAGACTCTGACACAGCTTGGCCCTGGTTGGCCAATGAGTCAAAATAATTCACAGCAGAAACCAATGACACAATCACCTGTGGGTAAACAATGTCCAAACCACAATCCAAAGCAGCAAAACACAGGAGAAGCAAACCAGATAATTATTGTTCTCCTTTTCTCAGGAGAGAAATCCTGGTGAAGGGATTTTTCCAGAAAATATGACAGTGACAAGCCAGATAACAGAGTTTTATGGTATATTTTTATATAAAGTTATTGTATAACTTTTATCATTTTTGGGGTGTAAAAGCATCCAGGTTTGGCCAAATCAGCTGTTCAGAAATGTGAAAGGATTCTGCTTCTCCTGCCTGTTGGAAACACAGGTTTGGAGCCTCTGGGGAAGGGCAGAGGGGAAATGTCTGAGTGAATGGGCTTTGGAGAGGTGAAGGGAATAACTGATGGAGTTGCAGGGTGTGAACCATGTGTGTGGGTATTTCTGAGATATTTTAAGCCAAAGAGATGAATGTTTATTGTCCTGGAGCAGAGCCCAGCAGCATGGCCTGAGGTAAGCTGTAGAGCCAGAAGGATGGGCAGGCTCTGGGGCTCTGGGTGCTGGCAGTGCCTGTCCTGCTCTCTCCCTGCAGATGCCACGGTGGTGTCACAGCCAACCCAGCTCATCCAAGGGCAGCTCCACGGCTCTGTCACTGTCCTGTGCCACTCTGGGGACACCCAAAGGGACCAGAAGAGGTTCTGGTGCAAAGTGGGCAGAAGCAGCTGCGCTCCCATCGCCAGCTCTGATGGCTTTGTGGGCAGGAGGTACCAAGGACGCATCGTGATCACCCCCCAGGAGAGCTCTGGAGCTTTCAAAGTCCTGATCAGCGACTTACAGGAGGAGGATTCGGGGCTGTATCTGTGTGGGACTCAAGGATTGCAGGGTCAGGACAGCCCACAGGAGGTGCTTCTGCTGGTGGCCACAGGTAGGACAGGGCATGGGGGGCTCAGTGCTGGGTGAGGGACATGAAATTCTGACTCTGTGCCCTCCCTGCAGCCTCCACCCTTCCCAGGAGACCCAAATTCCTCAGGGGCACAGTTGGGAGCTCACTGTCACTGTGCACAAATCACAGACAGGACAGACCAACAGCTGGGTGCTGTCCCTGGCCAGTGACACAGATCACAGACAGGACAGACCAAGAGCTGGGTGCTGTCCCTGGCCAGTGACACAGATCACAGACAGGACAGACCAACAGCTGGGTGCTGTCCCTGGCCAGTGACACAGATCACAGACAGGACAGACCAACAGCTGGGTGCTGTCCCTGGCCAGGGGCTGTGCACACATCACAGACAGGACAGGACTGCTGGGAACGTGCCTTGATTTCCAGCATCACTCTCATTCCATGGCTGTGGCAATGGGAAGGTGCCAGCAGCTCCCATCCTAGGCAGCAGACCAAGATCTTACTGTTCCAACTCACTTTAAGAGTGTTTTGCCCAATCTCACGAAGCAGCAGCACACTGACAGTATTTATATCTGTACAGTATATATTCTATATTGAGTGGTTCCATCCAACAACTCTAAGCACAGGTACCTTTGGTTAAACAATTTTTGCTTATTTCAAATTCAACACCTGCTTGTGAGCCTTAAACAATGCACAGAGCTCCATTATTACGCTTAGGACTCCCTAATATCTCTCCAAATAAACTTTTCTGCAGCTTAGGGAGTTACTCTAGACCAGCATTAATTCACAGACCATTGTTCTATTTGTCATTGTTTTTCTACTTCTTTATTTTAATTTTTCTCTGGCTAATCTCGTGGCTGCTGCTCAGCTCCAACCCCAGTTCTGCTGTCCCTGAGCCTTTTGCAGCTTTCCCAACCCCTCTGATTTGATGGATTCCCACCCATGGGGGGCTCAGTGCTGGGAGAGGGACATGAAATTCTGACTCTGTGCCCTCCCTGCAGCCTCCACCCTTCCCAGGAGACCCAAATTCCTCAGCGGCACCGTCGGGGGCTCAGTGTCCTTCCAGTGCCACCACGACCCCCAGGGGACCTACGAGAGGAAGTACCTGTGCAGGTGGAGGGCAGGGAGCTGCCAGGTGCTGCTGGACACCGAGGGCTTCGTGCTGGAGTCCCACCGAGGGCGGGCACGGATGTCCAGCAGCTCCAGGGTGCTGCTGGGGCAGCTGAGGGAGGAGGACGCAGGCTGGTACTGGTGTGGGGCCAGGAGTGGGCACGCTGAGCTCACAGCCCCCCTGAAGCTGCTCATCCACAAGGGTAGGTGGCGTGGAGGGGGGAATGGCCTGGGGGTCCCCTGTGGCATTCACATTCTCTGGGAAAATCCCTTCACCCAGGATCTTTCTCCTGGGAAGCTGAGAAGCCTCAGAGAAAAAGGAAAACAATAATTATCTGATTTGCTTCTCCTGTGTTGTGCTCATGTGGAATGGGTTTGGGGATTGTTTACCCACAGGTGATTGTTCCATTAATTTCATGAGAATTCTTTTCACCCTTTGGCCAATCAGGGCCAGGCTGTATCAGGGCTCTGGAGAGAGTCAGGAGTTTTCATTTTTATCTTTTTAGCCTTCTGTCTGTATCCTTTCTGTATTCTTTATTATAGTTTAGTTTAGCATTCTCTAATATAATATAGTATCATAAAGTAATAAATCAGCCTGCTGAGAGCATGGAGTCAGAGCCATCATTCCTGCCACGGGGCACCCCACAAATACAGCAGTCCCCAAACCCTTCCACATTTTCCTTTCACTCTTAGCCAGCAGCTGGGGTGGTGGTGAAGGTTCTTGGGGTGGGAGAGCTGAGCTTCCCAGAGAAATGGAATAGGTTTGGTAGTGTCATTGATTAGTTGTGGTGTGACATCCAGGTCCTGGCAGGTGCAGCACAGGGAGGAGTTTGGCTCTGAAGAGAAGCTGAAGGTTCTTGTGCAGTTTGGGAAACTGCAGAGTGTAAATAGACAGATCTGTGGAACTGCTCCTCTGGCAAAGACACAGCGAGGGGGGTTAAAGCAGGAATGCTTGCCAGGTATCCAGGAGTTCATCAGTGCTTTACAGCACTCCCAGGAGAACAGCAATGCCTGGGTCTGGTGGGTTTCACACGAGATGCCAGGTGAAATGTGTAAATCTGTGGTAAATCTAAAAAACACACTGGCCCTGCCAAAGGCTGGGTACTAAAGCTTTAAAATAATCAATAAATAATAAATTTAAATTTAAATTTAAATTTAATTTTAATTTTAATTTTAATTTTAATTTTAATTTTAAATTTAAATTTAAATATTATAATAATAATAATAATAATAATAATAATAATAATAATAATAATAATAATAATAATAATAATAATAATAATAGCTTTTCTCTGTAGAAACCTGCTCCTCATGGGACCCAGGAACAGCCACTCCTGAGAGAGCCACAGCACCACGTCCTGCTGCCCACAGCACAGCCGGGCACAGCAGCAGGGCACACGGCATGGGCACTGTCACCCAGAGCACCAGAACTGGCACTGTCACCTATGGCACCAGAATAGGCACTGTCCCCAAGGACACCACCATGGACACTGTCACCCTGGGCACCAGAACTGGCACTGTCACCTATGGCACCACGATGGGCAGTGTCCCCAAGGACACCAAGATGGGCACTGTCACCTATGGCACCACCATGGGCACTGTCCCCAAGGACACCACGATGGCCACTGTCACCCTGGGCACCATCTCCCTGCTGCCCACTGCCACCCCTGGCACCTCTGCAGCCTCCCCAGGTGACACCTTTCAGGAGAGGTGAGTCCACAGCCACATCCCCGGTGTTTTGCAGCCTGTCTGCCCCACCCAGGGCCTGTGGAGGTGGTGCAGAGCTAAAACACCTCCAGGGACAGCAGAAGGGAGAGAAGGCAGCCAGGCTGTTGTGTTTGTGGGGTGCCCCATGGCAGGGAGGAATGATGGCTCTGACTCCAGGTTCTCAGGAGGCTGATTTATTATTTTATGATACTATATTATATTAGAGAATACTAAACTAAACTCTACTAAAGAATACAGAAAGGATACAGACAGAAGGCTAAAAGATAATGAAAATTTGTGACTCTTTCCAGAGTCCAACACAGCTTAGCCCTGATTGGTCAAAGAGTCAAAATTAAACCAATGACACATTAACCTGTGGGTAAACAATCCCCAAACACATTCCAGACCAGCACAACTCAGGAGAAGCAAATGAGATAAGAATTGTTTCCCTTTTCTCTGAGGCCTCTCAGCTTCCCAGGAGCAAAACCCTGGGCAAAGGGATTTTCCAGAGAGTGTGAGTTCCACACGAGGCCACCTCATGTCCGTGCACACTCTGAAGTTGTCCCTGACCCTGCTGGTGCTGACTGCTGCTCTGGAGCAGGTGCCAGAGCCCACACCGTGCTCCTGCCGGCCTCCCTGTGCCCAGGGCACTGCCAAGACCACGGGCAGCTGGCTGGGGTTTGGGCAATGCCCTGGGAGCGTGTGGCCGTGCTCAGCCCAGGGCACCCCCTGAGCCCACAGCAGCAGGAGTGCCCTCAGCAGGGTGACCCTTGGGCAGTGCCCTGGGAGCGTGTGGCCGTGCTCAGCCCAGGGCACCCCCTGAGCCCACAGCAGCAGGAGTGCCCTTAGCAGGGTGACCCTTGGGCAGTGCCCTGGGAGCGTGTGGCTGTGCTCAGCCCAGGGCACCCCCTGAGCCCACAGCAGCAGGAGTGCCCTTAGCAGGGTGACCATTGGGCAATGCCCTGGGAGCGTGTGGCCGTGCTCAGCCCAGGGCACCCCCTGAGCCCACAGCAGCAGGAGTGCCCTTAGCAGGGTGACCCTTGGGCAATGCCCTGGGAGCGTGTGGCCATGCTCAGCCCAGGGCACCCCCTGAGCCCTGCACTAGCAGGAGTGCCCTTAGCAGGGTGACCCTTGGGCAGTGCCCTGGGAGCGTGTGGCTGTGCTCAGCCCAGGGCACCCCCTGAGCCCACAGCAGCAGGAGTGCCCTTAGCAGGGTGACTCTGGGTTGGGGATAATGTGTGATGACTCTGTGATCTCTGAAGGTTGGAGAAATGCTTTATTAGGCTGTACTGAGGGCTTAATAAAGCTTATATTACATTATATTATATTAATTATATTACATTGCATTATATTCTATTATATATTAAAGCTTTATTAAAGCTATAATAAAGGCTTAATAAATATTATATTAATGATATGATATATGATATTACATTGCATTATATTGCTTTATTAAGCTATACTAAGAACTTAATAAAGCATTTCTTATATTTCTTCTACTCTATTATATTTATAATATTATTCTATTATATTGTATACTTTATTAAGCTATACTAAGATCTTAATAAAGTATTATATTATATTATATTATTATATTTGACATTACATTGCATTATATTGCTTTATTAAGCTATACTAAGAGCTTAATAAAGCAATATTAATATTCTATTATATTCTATTTATAATCTTATATTATTTTTCTATTAATGCTTTATTAAGCTATATTAAGAGCTTTATAAATCATTATATTATACTACGGTGTACTAAAACTCTATAATATTAAAGAAAAACTCTTTTTAGACAGTCCCAACACAGCTTTGCCTTATTTGATCAACCAATCTAAAACAACTCTCACTGGCGGCCAATTGAGAAATCACTCTTTGGTGAACAATTTCTATCCCACATTCCACTAAACAACAGGAGTAGCAAACAGAGATAAGAATTGTGTTTTTCTTTCTCTGATTAATATATATTATATTATATTATATTATATTATATTAGATTAGAGTATTAGTAGATTATATTAGAGTATATTGATAGATGAGGATTAGGATATGAGTATGTAATTACATGATAGGATAGTATAGTGTATATTGATAGTTATATGCTATTATATTACTATTATATTTATTATATTAGATTGATATTTATTATGATTATATGATATTATATTATATTATATTATATTATATTATATTATATTATATTATATTATATTATATTATATTATATTATATTATATTATATTATATTAATCTTTACCAAGCTATACAAAGAGCTTAATAAAGCATTATATTATGTTATACTATACTGGAATGATATAATATTAGAGAAAAACTCTTTTCAGACAGTCCCAACACAGCTTTGCCTTAATTGATCAATCTAAGCCAACTCTCACTGGTGGCCAATTGAGAAATCACTCTTTGGTGAACAATTTCTCTCCCACATTCCACTAAACAACAGGAGTAGCAAACAGAGATAGGAATTGTTTTCTTCTTTCTCTGGGCTTTCTCCTGGACTTTCCCAGCTCCCCAGGAGGATCCTGGCAGAGAGAGTGATGCCTCTCTCTGTTCAGAAGCTGTGAGTGCCACTCCAGGAGCCCACAGGCTCCCACTGCTGAACCAGGAGAGAGCTTTGGGCTTCAAGGTTCATCCAAAGGCTGGCAGGGTTTGGGGCAGGAATTCTGCCCTGGATATTCTCCACACCAGCTCCTGTGCAAGCTCCTTCCCAGCTGATTTCCCTCCTGTGAGGGGCTCCATCCTCTCCCCCACCAGCCCTGCTGCAGGGATCCTGCAGCTGCAGCAGGAATTGCAGGGACAGCCAGAACCCAGCTGGGCAAAGCCCACGAACCCCTTCAGTGCCAAGGTGGGCACCTGGCATCCTCATCCACCCCCTCCTGCCCAAGCCACGCCACCCTGGCAGAGAGAGGGAAGGCAGCTTCCAAAGGGGTGAGGGAGGGTTGGCACAGCCCACCACAAGGAAGTATTTCTTGTGAATTCACGCTGTGCTTGTGAATTTGTGCTGTGCAAACAGCTCATTTTCCCTTTGGAGGGGCTAATTCAGCTGGCAGCACCAGCCCCACACAGCAGATATAAAAATCACTTCCTCATGAGCCAAACTCCAGATCAAATGATTGCAACTCTCCTTGACTCTGTTGGCTTTGCTTTGGTTCAGAGTTTACAGCTCCTTGGTGCTCTTTAGTGTGACAACAACCACCTGAATGAACCCCAAAGGTGACTCCAAACCCGATTTAATCCCCGTGCTTCATCCTCCCAGCTCCTCAGGTGAACCACAGCTGCTCCCAGCTGTGCTATCAGCTCTGCTTTTGCTGGTTTGCATCACCATCATCATCCTCACCCTGGCCAGAATCAAGCTTCAAAAGCAGCCAGGTAAATTGGCCAGGCAGCACCTTCTGGGGCTGCATGGATGTGTTCCAAGGGCTTTGCTTGTGATTTCCAAGGGCTGGGGTCTGACCCGTGGGGTAGTTCCATCTCCCAGACACGTGTCTGTCTGTCTGTCTGTCTGTCTGTCTGTCTGTCTGTCCTGCAGCCCCAGGAGGTGGCTGGACCTGCAGGCAAAGTCCCTGAGAAGTTGTTTGGTTTTGTTTGGAACGTGCTGAAAAGCAAAGCCAGTGAAGGGCAGGGAAATCTGGAGCCCTGCTGGGAGCAAGGCTGGGTTTGGTGGGTGGAGGATCCGTGTCCCCCTGGGTGACAGCAAACCTGGAGGGAGGGAGGGACCTGGGTGGTGTGGGGGCTTCACCCTGGGCAGCTTCTGGGCCAGCTCCAGCTCATTCCAAAGACAGGCCCAAAAAATCCCTTCTGAGAACTGATTTGCAAAGTTAGGTGCATCTGTCTCACTCCAAACCCTGTTATAGCCATAAAAATAAATTTAGGGACAAAAAAACCTTCGGGGATGGCAGCGGGGAGGGGAAACACACAATTCACAATAAGACAACTGTGAAACAATGGCCTAATAAAGCCTAATAATGGCCTAATTTGGGGTCTGACAATACTTGAAGAGGTGCTAGTGGGGGTGTTCCCTGCAGTGCATCCATGTGTTTTGTTTTGCAGGAGGAGGAAGAAGCAGCCCAGGGAGCCTGGAGCCGCCTCTGGCCCGTGCTGGGCTGAGCCCTGGAGAGGAGGAAAGGATGGAGGGGAAGCTGAAACCAGGAGAGGAGGAAAGGATGGAGGAGAAGCTGAGCCCAGGAGAGGAGGAAAGGATGGAGGGGAAGCTGAGCCCAGGAGAGGAGGAAAGGATGGAGGGGAAGCTGAGCCCTGGAGAGGAGGAAAGGATGGAGGGGAAGCTGAGCCCTGGAGAGGAGGAAAGGATGGAGGGGAAGCTGAGCCCTGGAGAGGAGGAAAGGATGGAGGGGAAGCTGAGCCCTGGAGAGGAGGAAAGGATGGAGTGGAAGCTGAGCCCAGGAGAGGAGGAAAGGATGGAGGAGAAGCTGAGCCCTGGAGAGGAGGAAAGGATGGAGGGGAAGCTGAGCCCTGGAGAGGAGGAAAGGATGGAGCGGAAGCTGAGCCCTGGAGAGGAGGAAAGGATGGAGGAGAAGCTGAGCCCAGGAGAGGAGGAAAGGATGGAGGGGAAGCTGAGCCCAGGAGAGGAGGAAAGGATGGAGGGGAAGCTGAGCCCAGGAGAGGAGGAAAGGATGGAGGGGAAGCTGAGCCCTGGAGAGGAGGAAAGGATGGAGGGGAAGCTGAGCGCAGGAGAGGAGGAAAGGATGGAGGGGAAGCTGAGCCCTGGAGAGGAGGAAAGGATGGAGCGGAAGCTGAGCCCAGGAGAGGAGGAAAGGATGGAGGAGAAGCTGAGCCCTGGAGAGGAGGAAAGGATGGAGGGGAAGCTGAGCCCAGGAGAGGAGGAAAGGATGGAGGAGAAGCTGAGCCCAGGAGAGGAGGAAAGGATGGAGGAGAAGCTGAGCCCAGGAGAGGAGGAAAGGATGGAGGGGAAGCTGAGCCCAGGAGAGGAGCAGGAATTCAGGATGGGCTCTGGCAAATGTAGGTGGGTGCCTGCTGAAACTGGCACTGCAGGTGTCCTCTCCCTTGATAAAAGAGAATAAACTGACGTTTTAAGCTGGGGATTTGTGGCTTAGTGAGGAAGAAACCAGGTGTGCAGTCCAGGAATCACAACCCACAGCCCAAGAATCACATTCTGCTGCCAAACTCCTGCCTTCACCCCTTCCCAAGGAACCTTAAGGAGTGGATTTCATAAGACCTGGATTAAATCCCACATCAAGTTTATGTATTTATTGTAGGGTCGATTACAATTTTTGATTGCAAGCAGTAAAGCTGTTATCTCACTTCCCGCCTCTTTCTGTAAATTCTGATTTCTTATCTCCTTTCTCAGCATTACCCAGAAGTAATTCTTGTTCAGTGTTGCAACCATGTCATTCTCTTTTGTTCTGCTGTGCAGGACAATCTCTGCTATCCTTGGAAATATCAGGATGGCCAGCTTCTCTGTAAGAGGCTCAGATTGTTGATGCTTTTTAGAGAAAAGCTCCTGTAAAAACCATCTGAGCAAATAGTTTAAATGTTAATATTATAATTTAAATATTTCTAATCTGGAGGAATTTGTATCAGGGAGAAGGACTCCACTGAAAAAAAAATAGTGGAATGGTGGCTCAGAAATGTGGTGATTTCATGTTCTCACTCCAGTGCACTCAGAGCCAACAGGGTCCTAAATATCCATAATGGAAAGAAAAATTTTACATCCCCTAAAACCTTGAAAATCAACTAAACTATCAACATTCTGTGAGAAACTCCTAGAAGGGAGAATGAAACCCAGAAATTCTTGGTGCCTTTTCTTCCCAGATGTCTGGGTTGGGGTAAAGTCTGGGATAATTCTCCAAACCCAGCAGGAGGCTGACTCCAGAAATCCCCTCTGAGCTGGGTTTTTCCACCTTTCTGTTCTCAAAACTCCTTAAAATTTCATTTTAAATACCAAGTTTGGCATAAACCCAGAAACACCTGTGAAATTACTCCTACAAATCCCAGAGAGAGGCAATGCCAGATCACAGCCTCTCTTCTGTTTCATTATTTTACAGTTACCCTACAGAGAAAAATTCCTCTCCAAGGTGCCTGATGAAGACCTGAGCCAGAACCTTCTGTGAAAGGCCCTGGGTACCTGAGCTGGGAATCTTCTCTGTGGGAATCCAACCCCCCACACCTCCCCTGCCCTCCTCAGAACCCAAATCCCCTTTGCTGAGAGCTGAACCCCCACTCTGAACCCCCAAAGTGCTCCCTGCTTTGTAGAAGAGAGAATAAAAAACGCCCTGAAACCAACTCTTTGTGGGTTGTTTGTCTGAGGGAAAGGTAAAACTGGGGAGGGGGGGAAGGAAGGACTTTTGTGGCTTCAGGGTTGCTCATTTCAGAGAATCACAGGTTGGGAAAGGATCAGGCTGCTCAAAAATTAGGGATTTTCTGTGTTTGGGGTTTTTTTCAATCTGAATCCGTGGAATAATTTTCCAACACACAAACCACCTCCCATTTCAGTTTCTCAGACACTCACATTCCCAAAGTGATATTTTTCCTTCACCTCTCCAGGCTTATCATAGAATAATATCAGAGAATCCCAGGATTGGAAAGGATCAGGCTGCTCAAAAATTAAGGATTTTCTGTGTGTTTTTAAAAAAACCCAATCCATGGAATGATTTTCCAACACACAAACCACCTCTCATTTCAGTTTCTCAGACACTCACATTCCCAAAGTGATATTTTTCCTTCAGGACTCCTGGCTTCAGGGTTGCTCATATCAGAGAATTCCAGGATTGGAAAGGATCAGGCTGCTCAAAAAATAAGGATTTTCTGTGTTTGGGGTTTTTTTCAATCTGAATCCATGGAATAATTTTCCAGCACACAAACCACCTCTCATTTCAGTTTCTCAGACACCCACATTCCCCCAGTGCTGTTTGTCCTCCAGCTCTCCTGCAGGGACACCCCCAGCTTCAGCAGCAGCTGGAATTCAGCCCAGCCCTGGGCAGCAGCCTTAGCCATGCTCAGATCAGGGCTCCTGCTGCAATCTGCACTCCCCAAATAAAAGCAATCCCAAGGCTGTTTGTTTTCTGGAGGTGCCAAAATGCTTTGGAACCTGGGACTTGGCAGGGAAACGCTTCCTCGTGTGCTACAGCACAGAAATGCATTTCCAATAGGTTTGTGTGAGGCAAGGGGTTGGTTTTACTGGAAACCTGGAGGATGAAAAGGGGGGTTTGGTTTAAAAAATAACTCTTCATTCACCTTGGATTCATTTTGGCTCCTTGGGATGCACCAGCAGGTGGAGGTTCCCATATTTCTGCCAGGTTTTCCTCTGCTCAAGGCCACGCCACCTTCCTTGCAAGGTGTTAAAAGCACATTTCCATCCCTCTGGAAGCTGATCCCTTGGGCAAAAGTCCTGCCAGCATGGCCTGGGGAATGTTTGGAATGCCCAGGGAAGCTTGGAGGGGATCGGGGTTTGTTCCCATCCAGGAGAGGTGGTGGAGGCTGCTCCCTCAGCCCAAGATCCCCACCAAGCACAGCGACAGCCAGGAGCTCCCTCCTCACCCCAGGAGCTCCTTCCTCACCCCAGGAGCTCCTTCCTCACCCCAGGAGCTCCTTCCTCACCCCAAGAGCTCCTTCCACACCCCAGGAGCTCCTTCCACACCCCAAGAGCTCCTTCCTCACCCCAGGAGCTCCTTCCTCACCCCAGGAGCTCCTTCCTCACCCCAGGAGCTCCTTCCTCACCCCAAGAGCTCCTTCCTCACCCCAGGAGCTCCTTCCTCACCCCAAGAGCTCCTTCCTCAACCCAGGAGCTCCTTCCTCACCCCAGGAGCTCCTTCCTCACCCCAAAAGATCCTTTCTCACCCCAAAGGATCCTTTCTCTTCCCAAGAGCTCCTTCCTCACCCCAAAAGATCTTTTCTCACCCCAAGAGCTCCTTCCTCACCCCAAGAGCTCCTTCCTCACCCTGAGTTCCTTCCTCGCCCCAGAAGATCCTTCCTCACCCCACGAGCTCTTTCCTTGCCCCAAAAATTCCTTTCTCACCCCAAGAGCTCCTTCCTCACCCCAAAAATTCCTTTCTCACCCCAAAAGCTGCACATTCATAGAAGAAATGGAGCTCAACACCCTCAGCTGAACGAAAGGTGCTTCCAAGGCTGGCTTCAGCATCTGATGAACCTGTTGGTTGAAGATCCCAGTCCTGGGTCAGGCTCTGCAGGAGCTGCCATCCTGTTCCAACACATCAGTTTTCACTGAGTGGGTGAGAAAAGCCCCGTGTGACTCCCCCAGTCAGAAGGAATTCCATTAAAATGAGGCAAAGCCAGGAATGCCCTGGCTGCTCTGGTCCTGCTTGGGCTGGCACAGAGGTACCCAAAACTCTCCGTGCCCTCGACCCCTCAGAGCCACCAAGCTCTTCCCAAAGGAGGAGCAGAAGGAGCCCTGGAGCTTTCCTGGGAGCCCCCCAGCCCTGGGGTGGCTGTGATCAGGAGGGGACACCCTGGAGGGACAGCAGAGCTGGGCTGGGCACTGGCCGGGCATGGGCTGGGCATGAGGTGAGCTTTGGCTGGGCATGGGCTGGGCTTTGGCTGGGCCTGAGCTGGGCATGAGCTGGGCTTTGGCTGGGCATGAGCTGGGCTTGGGCTGGGCTTTGGCTGGGCATGAGCTGGGCATGAGCTGGGCTTGGGCTGGGCTTGGGCTGGGCATGGGCTGGGCAGTGGCTGGGCATGAACTGGGCTTGGACTGGGCTTGGGCTGGGCATGGGCTGGGCAGTGGCTGGGCTTGGGCTGGGCTTTGGCTGGGCATGAGCTGGGCATGGCTTGGGAATTGGCTGGGCATGGTCTGGACTTTGGCTGGGCTTTGGCTGGGCATGAGCTGGGCAGTGGCTGGGCATGAACTGGGCTTGGACTGGGCTTGGGCTGGGCATGGGCTGGGCTTTGGCTGGGCTTGGGCTGGGCATGAACTGGGCTTTGGCTGAGCTTTGGTTGGGCTTGGGCTGGGCATGGGCTGGGCATGGGTTGGGAATTGGCTGGGCATGGTCTGGACTTTGGCTGGGCTTGGGCTGGGCAGTGGCTGGGCATGAACTGGGCTTGGACTGGGCTTGGACTGGGCTTGGGCTGGGCATGGGCTGGGCAGTGTCTGGTCAGTGGCTGGACTCTGTCTGGTCAGTGGCTGGGCTCTGGCTGGGCTCTGGCTGGGTTTGGCTGGTCAGTGGCTGGTTTCTGTCTGGGCTCTGGCTGGGCTCTGGCTGGGCTCTGGCTGGGTTTGGCTGGTCAGTGGCTGGGCTCTGTCTGGGCAGTGGCTGGGCAGTGGCTGGGCAGTGTCTGAACTCTGGCTGGGTTTGGCTGGTCAGTGGCTGGACTCTGTCTGGGCAGTGGCTGGGCTCTGGCTGGGCTCTGGCTGGGTTTGGCTGGTCAGTGGCTGGGCTCTGTCTGGGCTCTGTCTGGGCTCTGGCTGGGCTCTGGCTGGGTTTGGCTGGTCAGTGGCTGGGCTCTGTCTGGGCTCTGGCTGGGCTCTGGCTGGGCTCTGGCTGGGCTCTGGCTGGATTTGGCTGGTCAGTGGCTGGGCTCTGTCTGGGCAGTGTCTGGTCAGTGGCTGGGCAGTGTCTGAACTCTGGCTGGGCTCTGGCTGGTCAGTGGCTGGACTCTGGCTGGGCTCTGGCTCCCAGCCCCAATGGGCAGAGCTCACCTGGCAGAGCTGCTGGATGTTGTTCCTTTAAGGCACAACAGGTGGAAAGGCAGGGCTGAAGGTGCAGGGAGTATTTAAACAGGCTGGCACTGCCACAGCCCTCGGGGACACAGGACACTGGACAGTCACAGAGCTCCCAGGGTCAGCCTGAGAGGGAAGGACAGAGGTGCCAGGAGGAGCCTGGAGTGTGAGTAATGCTGCTTCGGCATCTTTGGGAATGCACAGCCTTTTGTAGGGCAGTGCTGGGATGGGGAGGGAGGAGAACACAAATCTTGGG
Source organism: Serinus canaria (assembly GCF_022539315.1). Classification (NCBI taxonomy): domain Eukaryota; kingdom Metazoa; phylum Chordata; class Aves; order Passeriformes; family Fringillidae; genus Serinus; species Serinus canaria. The sequence goes on from NC_066339.1 coordinate 3,004,812, forward strand.
CCACTTTTGGGGAGCCCTCCTCCCACGGGAGGGAAGCAGCGATTTGGAGCCATTTCATCTTCAGAGCTCACTGGCGGGAGGCTGATTTCTTCTGGAAGAACCACAGGAACAGGCTTGTGGCAGTCATGGTTTCTTCTCTGCAGCAGATTTTTAATATTTAATTTCTAAAATAAAAAACCCAACATAAATTATCATTACAATATTTGCTTTAAGTTTTAACATAGGAAAGAAAAGTCAGTAATTATTACTTTAGTAATCTAAATTTTGTGACTCAGCCTGAGGTCATTACTGGCTTCTGAACCCCAACAGGCAGATTTTGAAGTTTTAGAAGAGAATTGTTGCAGTTGTGTTCCAAAGCAGCTGCTTTGGGAGCTCCCTGAGAAGTTTGTACAGTTACAGGAGGAGAAATAGAACCTGAAGCTTAAATGAATGGACTGGATGTGGTGTCCTAAAAGTGAAATCAGAGTTTGGCAGAGCCCTGTCCCACTCAGAGCTGTGGAGGTGTGGGTCCTACACACCTGAATCCCTGCTCTGCAAAAGGGACATTCCTACAGATGTAATAAATTTCTGAAGAACAAATAAACATCCCCTAATTGCAATTGTTAATGAATCCACAGTGGCTCCATCCCTCCCTCCAGACTGAGGTGAACCTGGGATGTTCCTGCTCCTTGCAGGCAGAGTTATTAATTATTTCAGAATTAAACTGAAATAATTTACTGGTGCTGAAGGTGGTTTCACTTTCCAGCCCAAGAAACAAATGAACCAGGAAGGTCTGATCTGAAAAGCAACAAGTGGGTGCCTGGAGGATCTGAAAGGGACATAAAATCAGGTCTGAGGTTGGTGTGGAGTGGAACAGGAACATAAAATTGAAAGGAACATAAAACTGAGCCAGCAGCACAACCTCAGCTGGGATTGCAGTCACTGCCCTGAGAGCTGCCTGCTTATTCTGTTCTATTTCTTTTCTGAAATAATTTGCTCATGTGTTTAACTGACACAAACATTCTTAGTTCAGAGGGTCCCAAGCACTGCAGGCATTCCTAGAAACTGCTGATTTCTTGGAAAATCCTGATAATCTTCAGCAAGTTCTACCCAAGGTTTCTGCTCTCTGCATCACCAAACGAGCCCCTCTTATTTCTTCTCTCAATCTTGTGAAGGAGGCATCTGCTTGGAAATGCAAAAGTTTATTTTCTGCACATGTTTGGTCAGCCTGATCTTTTATCTGGAAGTTGATTGCTCGTTCTTAACCCCGTGGAAATGGGATTGGTGGCTTTTCCCCATTCCCCTGCAGCAAATAAAACCCATGGCAAGGCAAGATCAGCAGTGACCTTGATGGGCAGTTGGAGATGTGAATAATCCAGGATGAAATTTGTGGCTGTGCCATTTTTCTGGGTACAGAAGCCTCCAGCACCTCCTCACAGCACAACCCTCTCTACAACAATTTGCATCTGCACAGCTTCCCCATGGCTCAAAAGGATCTGAGGGGCAAAATATTACAAATGTATAAAATATACAGAATATTTGCAATTATTTCTCAACTGTTTGAATAGCAGCAAACCTTCCACCAAAAGCCAGAAGGGATCCCAGGCCGGAGTGACAAATGTCACAATTAAACCTTCGTGTTTTGTCACTGCCTTGGCACGGCCTTGACCCTGGTCATTGTCAGGGGCAGTAGTTAATATCTAATGGGCTGGACTGGGCTGATCCCTGGCATTCCCTGCAGCAGGAATTCACCAGAATTTGGGAATTGGACCCTGACAGAGCAGCTGCAGGCTCAGGTTTGCACAACTTGGGGGTCAGGTCCTGGTCTCTCCCAAATCGTCATAAATCTGAGGATAGTTCTCCCCAGGACTGACAGAATCCCAAAAGCACACCAGAGACATGGGGAAAGTTTTATAAAGGAGGAGATTTGGAAGAGGCAGCCTGGCCAGAGAGCACTGCTGCTGGAACCCGGAAAATACCAAAATTTGGGCATAAAACAGCTCTGGAGAGGAAGGTGATGGTCCCAAGCCACGGCCAGAGAAGTGTCCTGGAAATAAAAATCAGCCAGTTTTAAGGGTAAAGGCACTAAAACCACATCTCTGAAGAGGGACTGGCTGAGGGGGGTCTGCCCTCCCCAGGGCTTTACACACAAAGTGTGTAAAATGTCCTTGTCACCCAGAGGAGCTGCAGCGGGGTTTAGAGCCCAGCACCAAATCAAAACAGATAAATAACAGAGCTGTTCCTTCTCAGAGCCACAACAACACCACAATTATCTGTCCTGAGCTGGAAGGCAAGAGGAAAGGTCGTTATGTTGTAATTCTTCCATTTACATTTCAACAGCATCTGAGAAAAGAGGGCTGGGGACAGCTCAGAGCTGTGGGTGGTGGTGGTGCAAGAGCACAGCAGCCACTGGGCTGGGTGGGCACAGATCTTGGTGACCCTTCCAGACCCGACAGAACCACCTGGGCTGTACCCCAAAACCAGCTGGACTTTTGGAGGAAATCAGAGTAAGAGATTGTTTCAACTTTGCCCAGCTGGGCAAGGCTGAGCTGGGTCCTGCTGGCAGCACAGGCTGGTGAGGTGACCACGGGGCAGAGGAGCTGCTGTCAGCCAGGGGCAAACATCAAGGCTCTCTCTGTGCCACCTTGTTTGCTTTGTGCAGAGTTGGTTGTGTTTGCCTCGCTGGCTACTTCTGGGATGTGTTTGAAAGAGAATTTTTCATGCTCAGGGAGTTAATTATTAGCCACGGACGAGTGGCCATTGAGCAAGGAGAAATCACAATACAAGGAAGAGGCACAACAGAACCCCTTTCATCTTTACAGGGAAATAAAAGCTTTTTTCTTCTGCTGGGAATTACCCTCAATAAAACTGTGTCACTTGATGCCCTGAAATCAAATTGCTCTGATTGTTTAGGAGGGTTTTCCTTGGCACCTCTCATCAGCTCCTGTGGGCGCCTTCTATGAAGGTGAAACAGGCAGGTGGATCAGGAGGTGTGCACATAAAATCTGATTTTTGCAGGAGCAGAGCTGAGGTAAATCCCTGCAGCTCACTCAATTCCTTGGCAGCTGAGGAAAGAATGAAAAAGCAGAGGTGAAAATATCATCCTTATTCTCTTTTGTGTGTCCTTGGGGAGAGCAGGGAAACAAAGAGAGTCACTAAATCCAGGCTCCAGTCAGGAATTCTGTGGCAGAGGGAATGTTGGGGTGCTGGCATGAGACCCACAGGCAGTCCTGGTCCTGTGCAGCAACCCAGGCAAGAACAGAAATATTATTAACTCCCTTTTTCCCATCCAGTTCCTCAACAGGAGCAATTAAAAACCAAATTTCTCTCTCCTTCACACAGCCACAACCCTCAGATCCCCCAAGCACGAAGATTATTAGATGATTAACATTTTGCAAGTGTGATTATTCAATATTTTCCTTTTTTTTTTTTTTGCAGGGAATGCAAGAAAAATGACTTTCCTGGCGTTCCTCTTCCTGCTCACCGTGGTGCCAGCTGGGTCTGCCAGGAGCAGACACCCCCCCATGGCAGCCAGTGAGTGTCACCTGCGTGGGGCACAGCTTTTGGGGTGGCCAGGGACCAGGGGTGGCACTGGGAAGGGGGAGGAATGTCTGAAACAGGCTAAAAAAGAGAAAAATATCCAGTTAAAAAGTGATATATTTAATGAAGGGCATTCTGGTACATTGAGGGCAGATGGAACCTCTCACGAGGCTGCACCCAAAATGGGCAATGGTCACAAATTCCTCAAAACAGAGGCCAGACAAAAAGTTAAAAAGATAAAAGTGATTGTATTTCATGAAGGACCTTCAGGTACATTGAGGGCAGACGAAGCCTCCTATGAGGCTGCACCCAAAATGGACAATGTTTCTTGAAAACAGTTTTTTGAGTTTCTCAAAACAGAGACCAGACAAAAAGTTTAAAAGATAAAATGGATGTATTTCATGAAGGACCTTCAGGTACATTGAGGGCAGACGGAGCCTCCCACGAGGCTGCACCCAAAATGGTCCCGAGTTTCTCAGAGTGAAATGGGTTTGGTCTCTTTGCACATTCTGCAATTCCAGCTCCAGGTACTGAAGGCAGGTACCCCAGTTTGCTCCCCCAGAATTCCCTTTTGTTGATATTTTGGGCCCTTTTGAGGCAGAGGGTGTCCTGGAGTTGCAGGCCCAGAGGGATTTTGGATTTTGTCTGACCAAAATGTGAAGGGACCTTCTGACACTGCATGTGGGGTTCAGAGTCCCACAGCAGTGCAGAACAGGACCCGAGAAAGGTAAAAACTAAAATCTGAATGGGTCATGGGGAGCACCTTTATCTCACAGGTGTCCCTTGCTGCCACGGGATCTAATGGGTACCTGGGGGCACACACAGCCCTGGGGCACACAGGGCACACACTGGGGCACACAGGGTGGCACACACAGCCCTGGGGGCACACACAGCCTTGGGGCACACAGGGCACACACTGGGGCACACAGGGTGGCACACACAGCCCTGGGGGCACACACAGCCCTGGGGGCACACACAGCCCTGGGGCACACACAGGGTGGCACACAGGGGGGCACACACAGCCCTGGGGGCACACACAGCCCTGGGGGCACACAGGGCACACACTGGGGCACACAGGGTGGCACACACAGCCCTGGGGGCACACACAGCCTTGGGGCACACAGGGCACACACTGGGGCACACAGCCCTGGGGGCACACACAGCCCTGGGGGCACACACAGCCCTGGGGGCACACAGGGTGGCACACACAGGGTGGCACACAGGGTGGCACACACAGCCTTGGGGGCACACACAAGGTGGCACACACAGCCTTGGGGGCACACAGGGTGGCACACACAGCCCTGGGGGCACACACAGGGCACTGTCCCGGTGGCACACACAACCCGGGGGCACACACAGGGTGGCACACACAGCCCTGGTGGCACACAGGGTGGCACATACATCCCTGGTGGCACACGGGCACTGTCCCGGTGTCACACAGGGCACTGACCCGGTGGTACACACAGCCCTGGTGGCACACGGGCACTGTCCTGGTGGCACACACATCCTTGGTGGCACACAGGGTGGAACACACATCCCTGGTGGCACACGGGCACTGTCCCGGTGGCACACACATCCCCGGTGGCACATGGGCACTGTCCCGGTGGCACACACATCCCCGGTGGCACACAGGGTGGCACACACATCCCCGGTGGCACACAGGGTGGCACACACAGCCCTGGTGGCACACAGGGTGGCACACACATCCCCGGTGGCACACACATCCCCGGTGGCACACGGGCACTGTCCCGGTGACACACACATCCCCAGTGGCACACACATCCCCGGTGGCACACAGGGTGGCACACACATCCCCAGTGGCACACACATCCCCGGTGGCACACAGGGTGGCACACACATCCCCGGTGGCACACACATCCCCGGTGGCACACGGGCACTGTCCCGGTGGCACACACATCCCCGGTGGCACACAGGGTGGCACACAGAGCCCCGGTGGCACACGGGCACTGTCCCGGTGGCACACACATCCCCGATGGCACACAGGGTGGCACACACATCCCCGGTGGCACACACATCCCCGGTGGCACACAGGGTAGCACACAGAGCCCCGGTGGCACACAGGGCACTGTCCCGGTGGCACACACATCCCCGGTGGCACACAGGGCACTGTCCCGGTGGCGCACACATCCCCGGTGGCACACAGGGTGGCACACACATCCCCGGTGGCACACAGGGTGGCACACACAGTCCTGGTGGCGCACGGGCACTGACCCCAGCCTGTTGTCCCGCAGTCTCCAGCCCGGTGTTCGGCCCCCGGCAGGTGCACGGCGTGCGGGGCGGCTCGGTCACCGTGCGGTGCTTCTACCCACCCACACCGGCCAACCGGCACGACAGGAAATACTGGTGCCGCCAGCGGGGCTCCGCCTGCCTCACCCTGCTCTCCTCCGACTTCGTGGCCGCCGCCTACCAGGGCAGAGCCACCCTCACCGACCACCCCGAGCAGGAGCAGTTCCAGATCCACATCTCAGGGCTGGAGCCGGGGGATGCCGGCACCTTCCAGTGTGGCCTGGGGGTCAATGGCAGAGGGCTCTCCTTCAGAGTCACCCTCAGCGTTGCTGAAGGTAAGCACACCCTCGGCACTCCCTCAAACACCATCTCCTTCGTATTTTACCTCAAATGCCATTTCCTTGGTATTTTACCAATATTAGGACTCCCTAAAATACCATTTCCTTGGTATTTTACCAATATTAGGACTCCCTCAAATACCATTTCCTTGGTATTTTACCAATATTAGGACTCCCTCAAATACCATTTCCTTGGTTTTTTACCTCAAATGCCATTTCCTTGGTATTTTACCAGTATTAGGACTCCCTCAAATACCGTTTCCTTGGCATTTTACCTCAAATGCCATTTCCTTGGAGTTTTGCCAATATTAAGACTACCTCAATGGTATTTTACCAGTATTAAGACTCCCTAAAATACCATTTTCTTGGTATTTTACCAATACTAGAACTACCCAAAATACCCTTTTCTTTGTTTTACACCAATACTAGGACTCCCTCAATATCATTTTCTTGGTATTTTACCAATATTAGGACTCCCTAAAATAGCGTTTCCTTGGTATTTTACCTCAAATACCATTTCTTTTGTATTTTACCAATATTAGGACTCTCTAAAATAGCATTTGCTTTGTATTTTACCAATATTAGGACTCCCTAAAATAGCATTTCCTTGGTATTTTACCTCAAATACCATTTCCTTGGTATTTTGCCAATATTTGGACTCCCTCAATGGTATTTTACCAGTATTAAGACTTCCTAAAATACAATTTTCTTGGTATTTTACCAATACTAGAACTACCCAAAATACCATTTTCTTGGTTTTATACCAATATTAGGACTCCCTCAAATACCATTTCCTTGGTATTTTGCCAATATTTGGACTCTCTCAATAGTATTTTACCAGTATTAAGACTTCCTAAAATACAATTTTTTTGGTTTTTTACCAATACTAGGACTCCCTCATATACCATTTCCTTGGTATTTTACCAATATTAAGACTCCCTAAAATACCATTTTCTCTGAGTTTTCCCCCTCTCCCTCTTAAGTAATTACACCCTTGGGACTCCTTCAAATACCATTTTCTTGGTATTTTACCAATATTAGGACTCCCCAAAATAAAATTTTCTTTTAGTTTTCCCCCCTCTCCCTCTTAAACATAAGTAATTACACCTTTGGGACTCCCTAAAATACCATTTTCTTGGTGTTTTACCAATTGGTAATTTTTCCAATATTAGGACACCTTCAAATACCATTTTCTTGGTATTTTACCAATATTAGGTCTCCCTCAAATACCATTTTCTTTGAGTTTTTTTTCCCTTGGTATTTTACCAACATTAGGACTCCCTCAAATATCATTTTCTTTGAGTTTTTTTCTTGGTATTTTACCAATATTAAGGCTCCCTCAAATACCATTTTTTCTTGGTATTTTACCAATATTTTATTCCCTAAAATACCATTTTCTTTGATTTTTTTTTCCTGGTATTTTACCAATACCAGGGCTCCCTCAAATACCATTTTCATGGTATTTTATCAATATTTTACTCCCTCAAATACCATTTTCTTGGTATTTTACCAATATTTTAATCCCTCAAATACCATTTTCTTTGAGCTTTTTTCTTGGTGTTTTACCAATATCAGGACTCCCTCAAATACCATTTTCTTGGTATTTTACCAGCATTTTACTCCCTAAAACACCAATTTCTTTGAGTTTTCCCCCTCTCCCTCTTAAGCAAGGCTCCACCACTGTCCTGCCCGCTGTGTGAGAGCTGCAGGTGCTGTCGGGGAGGGTTCCTTTCACGCCCTGAGTGTCTCTGTGCACAGCCCCACCTGTTCCTGAGGATGCTGAGCTCTTCTACGTGAAGCTGCGCAGCACCTGGACCGTCACCTGCAGCTTTGGGGAGGGCACGGCCGAGATGAGGAAATACCTGTGCAAGAAGGAGAAGGACGGCTGCCGGAAGGTCATCGACAGCTACCAGGACGAGGATCCCACAGGGAGGCTCCAGCTGACCTTTGAGAGCCCTCCAGGCTCGTTCCGTGTCACCATGACTCGGATGGACTGGGAAGATGCAGGCTTGTACTACTGTGGGGCTGGTGAATATGGGAAGGACAGCACCAGCAAGGAGCTGGATGTGTTTGTCTACGAGGGTGAGCTGCTCCCAGGGTGTTTTCTCCTTCCTCTCTCCTGCTCCTCAGAAGCATCAGCAGCACTGTCGCTTTATTCAGCAAGAACTTGATTGAATTTCTCTTTGCTGTTGTCCTATTCTCTCATCTATATACTTATTTCTATACATTTAACCACCTGTAAGGTACTAAACCATCACTAAATGAGGCTTGTAGCCACACTTCACCATCCCAGAAGTGGATAGCTCTGTTCCCCAGCCCAAAACTCCAGGAGACAAATTCCATCCCCCCAGTCTGAGGCAAGCAAGCTGTCTCTTCAAGCCCCCAGCTCCTTAAACTGGCAGATGTAGATGGTCCCTCTAGCAAAGGGAACAAAGCTTTGGAATATCTGTCCACAAAGCCAACAACGCTCAGTGATTTTGGGAAAAAGCAAGGCCTGACTGACCCTTCAGGATGAATTCCCACCAGTGCCAGGACAATCTCTGCTGTTTGCACCCCTGGCCTCCCTTTAGCCACAGCAGCTTTGTTTGATCTGATAATGTTGATTTCCTTTGGAAGGTGCCCCATGGACACAAGTGAGACTCTTATAACTGCTCATTTCATTCTTACCAACAGACAAAAATTTCCCTCACTTGAAGACCAACATCACGGCAAAAACTGGAAGCTCAGCAACCTTCGAGTGCCTCTATGAGCCTCTGCTGAATTCCTCCACGAGGTTCTGGTGCAAGCAGAAAGGCAGGCATTGTGTGAGAATCATAGACAGCACTGGGCGTGTGGAGGACACCTACGAAGGAAGAGTGGCCGCCTTCGAGAACCCCGAGAACAAAACTGTCACCATCGTCCTGAACCAGCTGCGGGACAAGGACAAAGGCAGCTACTGGTGCATGTCCAATGAGCTGAGGGAGCAGCAGTCATCCACAGAGCTGACGGTGGTGCCAGGTAAGGGCCGTGCCCTGGCAGCTCTCTGCCTGCTCAGGAGGCACAGAACCACCCCGAGGGAGCAGTCTGGCTCTTTGGGAAGGGATGGGAGCTCCCAGCCCGAGCTCACCCCAGCAGCTTTGAAACTGAGACAGAAGGGTTCATTTTTGTGGGAATGCGGTTGCAGAAAATTCTCATGAAATATTTCTTAAGCCTTACAGGAAGATGTTCTAAATGAATTAGCCAATTTGATTAATAAGGAGAATTTATTCCATAACTAAAATACAATTGAGAAAAGGCCACAAGCAAAGATCAGATGGGCGCTGGCCCAGGCTAACAGCGTTGGGTGAGACAGGGAGGGCACTCTGGCTCCTCTCCTCTGTGCACCACAAAGACACAGCTCTCACAAAGGCTTTTCATACATTTCTAAGCTTCAAGGGCTGCTGGGAAGGGTTTCTTGCTTTCTTTTTGTTGATTTTATCCTTTCAGCATATTCATGTAGTTTTTCCTTTGCTGTCGCTCTTGCTGAGAGTTTCCCAAACTCCTGCAATATACATTCTAGGGGACACAGATTTCTCTTATCAATGATGCACATCGAGTGCATATTGCCGGGGTTTGGTCAGATGAATAATCCTCTGGAATCAACATTTCTGGAGATGAATATTCAGGCTGGGATCTTGGTGCATGTCGCTGTAATCTTACCAGGGGGAGTTTCCCAGAACCCTCCTTTGGTGTGCCAGTGTGGCAATGTTCACAGGGGTTTTAGGATGAGGGAAGAGAAAGTTGACTCCTTGTTCAGAAGTCTTGGTTTATTATTTTATGATATATATGATATTAAAACTATACTAAAAGAATAGAAGGAAGGATTTCAGCAGAAGGCTGGCTAAGAATAGAAAAGGGATGAATGACAAAGGTTTGTCTGTGACCCAGACAGTCTGGACAGCTGGGCTGGGATTGGCCATTGATCAGAAACAACCACAGAGACCAATCCCAGCCCCACCTGCTGCATCCCACAGCAGCAGATAAGAATTGTTCACAGTTTGTTCCTGAGGCCTCTCAGCTTCTCAGGAGGAAAAATCCTAAGGAAAGGATTTTTCATAGAACATGCCAGGATTTTCATCAGGGGAGATTATGGTAGCCTCAACACGAATTTATACATCTCATCTACTGCAAAGAGAACCTTAAACAGCATCTTTAATGTTAATTTAGCAGCACAAGGAGCACTTTCCTTCCAGGCTGGGAAGTGCTGCCAACACAACGAAGGCAAAAAGGGCAAGGGGAGGCAGGAGAGAGACCCCTGCCCTGGGAGATGTGGCCACAGCACCCTGTCCCAAGGGGGCTGTCCCCTCCAGGGGGCTTTATTCTTCCCCAGCAGCACCAGCGCCCCCCCAGCCCTGCTGTCCTGTTTGTCCCCGCAGGAGAACCGGCGCTGACGGGGAAGAAGAAGGTGGAGGCTCAAGTGGGCTCGCAGGTGAATTTGACCTGCTGTTACCCCTGCGCCTACTCCTCCTACGAGAAGTTCTGGTGCCGCTGGAGCAGCAGGGGCTGTGCCATGCTGCCGGCCCTGCCGCCGGGGCTGCCGCAGCCCGGGGACGGCTGCGACCGCTCGGCCAGGACGGTCGTGCTGAGCCTGGGCCCGCTGAGGGAGGAAGATGAAGGCTGGTACTGGTGCGGGGTGAAGCGCAACGGGGCCTTCGTGGAGACCATGGCCGTGGAGCTGCGGGTGAGCGCAGGTGAGCTGTGGGTGAGCGCGGGTGAGCGCGGGTGAGTTCGGGTGAGCGCAGGTGAGTTCGGGTGAGCTGCGGGTGAGCGCAGCTGAGTTGCGGGTGAGCGCAGGTGAACTTGGGTGAGCTCGGGTGAGCGCGGGTGAGCGCGGGTGAGCGCGGGTGAGTTGCGGGTGAGCTCGGGTGAGCTGCGGGTGAGCGCGGGTGAGCTGCAGGTGAGCTGCGGGTGAGCTGCGGGTGAGCACAGGTGCGCTCGGGTGCGCGCGGGTGAGCTGCGGGTGAGCTGCAGGTGAGCACAGGTGCGCTCGGGTGCGCTCGGGTGAGCGCGGGTGAGCTGCGGGTGAGCTGCAGGTGAGCACAGGTGCGCTCGGGTGCGCTCGGGTGAGCGCGGGTGAGCGCGGGTGAGCTGCGGGTGAGCACAGGTGCGCTCGGGTGCGCTCGGGTGAGCGCGGGTGAGCGCGGGTGAGCTGCGGGTGAGCTGCGGGTGAGCTGCGGGTGAGCGCAGGTGCGCTCGGGTGAGCACAGGTGCGCTCGGGTGAGCTGCAGGTGAGCTGCGGGTGAGCGCGGGTGAGCACGGGTGAGCGCGGGTGAGCTGCGGGTGAGCGCGGGTGAGCTGCAGGTGAGCTGCGGGTGAGCACAGGTGCCCTCGAGTGAGCGCGGGTGAGCTGCGGGTGAGCACAGGTGCGCTCGGGTGCGCTCGGGTGAGCGCGGATGAGCTGCGGGTGAGCGCAGGTGCGCTCGGGTGAGCACAGGTGCGCTCGGGTGAGCTGCGGGTGAGCGCGGGTGAGCTGCAGGTGAGCTGCGGGTGAGCGCGGGTGAGCACGGGTGAGCACGGGTGAGCTGATGATGAGCTGCGGGTGAGCACAGGTGCCCTCGAGTGAGCGCGGGTGAGCTGCAGGTGAGCTCGGGTGAGCGCGGATGAGCTGCAGGTGAGCTCGGGTGAGCGCGGATGAGCTGCAGGTGAGCGCGGGTGAGCTGCGGGTGAGCTCGGGTGAGCACAGGTGCGCTCGGGTGAGCTCGGGTGAGCTCGGGTGAGCACAGGTGCGCTCGGGTGAGCTCGGGTGAGCTCGGGTGAGCTGCGGGTGAGCGCGGGTGAGCTGCGCTGCGGTCGAGCTGCGGGCAGGGTTTGCTGTCCGCTCCCCATCGCCGCTAGGCTGCAGCAGCTCAAAGCAGAAGCGCCGGCACCTCCCGGCCTCGCACAGTTCGTGTTCGGGGCTTTCGACTCTCCCTTTTGACTTCCCAGTCGTAAAAAGCTTCTTTCAGTCTAAAACTCACCTCCTTCTACGGCAATTGTGCTTTTAACCCCCTGTTGGTTAATTGTTCCTACTAGAGTGGAATATTTATTATTAGAATTTTTTATTTTAATAAATAATATTATTTTCTTCTATATAGTTAGATATAATAATTATTATATTGTTATATTAATTCGACAATAATTATATTATTATATAATTAATCATAACAAATTACATATAATTGTAATTTGATAATTTTATATTATATTACCTAATAAAAATATAAATATAATATAATGTAATATAATGTAATATAATGTAATATAATATTTATTTTATAATATATTTATTTCGTTTTATATTTAATTATATATAAGCATTATTATGTTAATATTGAATAATAATTATTGCTATTATCATTTTATAATAATATATTATATTTTATTTAATTTATATTTATTTCGTTTAATATTTAATTTTATATAAGTATTATTATGCTATTGTTTAATATTATTTATTGATATTAATATTTAATGATATGATATATACTACTATATTAATTTATAATAATGTTTTATTTATTTTATAATATATTTATTTAGTTTAGGCACCATCTGGCACCTTTCAGGTGAAGAACTGATCGAGTTCAGAGCCTTTGCTCCAGGGAACTACTTATCTTAATAAACATGAAAGCAGGAAGGGGCAGGAGAGGCTGACACAGCAGCAAGGGGCTTAGTCTCAGATTGGTGGAATATTTTGGAACTGAAATGGTTTTGGGGGAGGAATATTGTGAGAAGCAGAGAAGGAATAGAGCCCTGGGTATTGGATATTTCTCCATCCCGAGTGGGTGATGGCCAAGGTGAAAACAGGGCAGAACAGCCCCATGTCACGGCTTTTGGTGGGCAAAGAGCCAGGAACAAAAAGCAAAGCAAGGAGGCAAAGTTTGATCTGGAAATATTGGATGCAGAACTTAGAAATGCCAGAATTTTTCAAAACTTCATCGGCAGAGAGATCCTCCTTGGGATTTTGACAGTAAATTATTTGGTGTGAGAGCATTTCAGGCCTTGAGCCTCCCTTCTGAAGAGCCTCTCTGGAAAGCCAAACCCCCAACAGCAGCCCCATGCCCACCCAACACATCCCAGCAGTTTTTGTGTCCAGCTCTCGTGCTGCTGCTCTCTAACCCCTCTCCTTCCCTGGGCACACAGGGAGAGATGCCAAGCTCAGCCCAGAGTTCCTGGATGTTGATTCCAGCCACGACCCTGGAGCTGCTCCCCCAGGAGGAGCCGGCAGCGAGGCTGAGGTGCGGAAAGGAGCTGCCCCAGAAAGGTTGGTTCTCTCCATCCCCTGCCTTTCACCATTCTCGGGGGGTTTGTGTGAGCCCGTTGTGTTTGTGCACCCTGTGAGGGTTGTTTAGCAACACACAAAAAGATCTTGTCCCCAAAGAACTCTGCTCTAAATGTCAGAGGAGATAAAAAGGGACAGCAAAGGGCAAGATGACTCACAATTAATCTGCAATTCAAGAAAATAGTATCAGAAGGAAATTATTAGAAATTCCAGGTACAAAATGCTTCTGTTAATATTAGAGAATTTTCCTTCATGTATTTATAACCCGGCTGATGATGCAGCTCTTTCAGCCCGACCTCAAGCCTGTATTTTTATTTGGGTTTTGTTTTGTTCTGTGTGCTAGAATCCAGTTCATTGACTGAATGGCACCATGCTCACTCAGAATTCCCATCCTACCCAGATTTAGCCTGCTGGATTTTCACGTGCATCACTCTCAGTGAGCTCTCTCTCCCTCAGTTCCAGCTCTGATGAGAGCCATGGCTCCAACACTCTGGCCTTGGTGCTGGGCCCTCTTGCTGGCCTGATCCTGATCGTTGTGACAGCTTTTGCCATCGTCAGATACAGGCAGCTGAAGAGATCTGGTGAGTCCCTGCCTCTCTGGGCTCTCAAGAAACAGCAGCAGCATTGAGGTAAAGGTGCTGGGCTGAGCTGCTCTCCTGGTACCACACCAGGATGGGCAGGAAGGTCCCTGCTCCTGCTGTGACCCATCCAGAGAGCTCCAACTGACCCCATCCAGAGAGCTCCAACTGACCCCATCCAGAGAGCTCCAACCCCCTGCTCCTCACACTGACCCATCCAGAGAGCTCCAATTCCTGCTCTGACCCATCCAGAGAGCTCCAACTGACCCCATCCAGAGAGCTCCAACTGACCCCATCCAGAGAGCTCCAACTGACCCCATCCAGAGAGCTCCAACTGACCCCATCCAGAGAGCTCCAACCCCCTGCTCCTCACACTGACCCATCCAGAGAGCTCCAACCCCTGCTCTGACCCATCCAGAGAGCTCCAGCTCCTGCTCTGACCCATCCAGACATCTCCAACCCCCTGCTCTGACCCATCCAGAGAGCTCCAACCCCCTGCTCTGACCCATCCAGACATCTCCAATTCCCTGCTCTGACCCATCCAGAGAGCTCCAATTCCCTGCTCCTCACACTGACCCATCCAGAGAGCTCCAACCCCCAGAGTGCCCAGGCTGAGACAGAGCCCAGCCCTCCCTGGGCTTTGCCCATTGTGCCACAGCATCACCTGGCACTGAGGGTTTGGCTCCTAACGTGCTCCCACCCACTCTAAGCAAGACCTGAGGGGTTTTTCTCCTCCCTCTCCCCAGACCTGGTGTCCGTGGGGAGCTACAGGACCAACATCAGCATGTCAGACTTTGAGAGCGTGAGGGACTTCAGTGGCAGCAGCAGCGTGAAGGAGAGCCAGGAGACCCCCATGGGAGGGGATGGTGAGTGACTGACCCCAGCCCAGCCCCGGGGGCAGGGGCAGCCCCTCCTTGCTGAAATACCCCACAAGAGCCACAGAAACACAGAAACCTGCCAGCCACTGCCCCCTCTCCAACACCTTCCTTCCTCTGCCTGCAGAGTTCATCACCACCACGGACACCCCGGACAGTGCTGCCAACACAATGAAGGCTAAAAGGGTAAGGGGAGGCAGGAGACTGACCTGGGAGATGTGGCCACAGCCCTGCTCTCTGTCCCAAGGGGGCTGTTCCCTCCCAGGGGCTTTATTTATCCCCAGGTGCTCTCCATTTTACCCAGACCCAGCCCCCACTGCAGAGCAGCCCCCGTGGGTGGGGGGTCTCACCCCTGTCCTCACTCCCTGTTTTAGCACAGACATTAACAGCAGCCACTTTGCTTCAAGAACCAAACCAAGGCAGCCCCAGGCAGCATCAGGGAGGTTGGGTTTGTTACCAGAAATATGAATCACTGGGATAAGCAGATGGCTGGAAACATCACATCCCACTTCTCGGTGGCACAGGGAGGCAGGGAGGGCTCTGCCATGGCAAGGGCTGAGATTTGCTGGCATCTCTGCCTCTCCCCAGTTTTCTCAGCCTCCCCTCCCCTCCCCTTGGGGAAGGTGGTGGTGCAGTGGCCCCGTTTGGCAGTGGCTGCAAGTGCCACATCCAAGCCTGTGCTTTTCCAAGTCCCGACCCACAGGAGAGGCGTGGGTGCTGTAAGTGCCAGGAGCTGAACTGGGGCAATCAAGGGAGCTGTCAGGACATCAGTAAAGCCAGCAGCTCTGGGACAGGGGGCTGGATGCCAACACCCAGGGACAGGCTTGCCAGGGAATCCCAAACCTAAAAGCTTTTGGGGTTGGTGTTTACACTGGCACCAGTGTGAGCCACTGGATTATCCCACTCCTGCAGTGTCCCCGTGCTATCCTGGGATATCCACAAAGTGCTGCCCATCCCCCTGCCCTGACTGTGCCCTCCTGTCCTTCCCAGAGCTCCAAGGAGGACGCTGACCTCGCCTACTCCTCCTTCCTGGCCACCTCCAGCAGCATCGCCCAGGCCAGCTCCGGGGGGGACAGCGCTGTCCGGGACGTGTCCCCACCCCAGGACCGGGTCTGAGGGGAGGTGGCAGCGCCCAGGACTGGCTCTGCCTCGAGCATCACCATGCCAGCAAACAACACTGTGCATTTCTCCCACAATTTGCTATAGCTTGACCTGGTTTTTGCTTAAATTCAGCTTCGAGTGGTGATTTAGGAGTGGTTTGATGGCAAGGGGGGCTGGAAGGGCAGGTGTGAGTGAGGAGGTTGGGCTGGGAAACAGCAGGAACTCGAGTGGCTCATCCCACCAGCAGCCCCAGTTCTTACACTGGGCTCTCACAGGCCAGAAGGAGCATTGTGAAAAAAAAAAAAAACCTGAAAAAAAAAATCCCATTATCTTTTAAAGGCAGCTGGGAAACCCTTTAGAAGAGCGTCTGATGCTTTTGATTCCTCTGAGCTTTCCCGACCTGGGGGCAGCACCTGCAGGGCAGACACGCCTGGAGTGTTTGTGTGCACAGCAATAAAGAATCCAGTGGCTTTCAGCAGAGCGGGGAACTCGGCGTCTGTGGGATGTCACAGGAGAGCCCACCCAGGGAGGCACAGCAAGGGTGGGAAAAGCTGAATATCCCACGGATAAAGCAGTGCAGGAAGGGGTGACAATGGCAGGCTGGGTTATCCAGCTGACACTGAATTTCACTGAGCATAAACACAAATGATTCCTGAATTGTGGATTCCAGAATTGCACTGAGGATGAAACACAAATGATTCCTGAATTGTGGATTCCAGAATTGCACTGAGGATGAAACACAAATGATTCCTGAATTGTGGATTCCAGAATTGCACTGAGGATGAAACACAAATGATTCCTGAATTGTAGATTCCAGAATTTCACTAAGGATGAAACACAAATAATTCCTGAATCGTGGATTTTCATGCTGGCATGAGCGGGGCAGCATCTCCCTCCTGCTCACCAGCTCTCACACCCACATGGCACCTTCCTGCCTGCCCTCAAAGGGAGGTGAGGGCTCACCTGCCACATCCCCCGGGCTGCATCCCCTCAGCAGCGCTGTGGGAAGGGGTTTTGGGCTCGGGAAGGGCGTGGAGGGACCGGGACAGGTCCGTGAGGGGCCGGGACAGGTCCGAGAAAGGGACTGTGACAGGTCCGAGAAAGGGACCGGAACAGGTCCGTGCTGGCACCAGGACAGGTCCGTGAGGGACCAGGACAGGTCCGAGAAACGGACCGGGACAGGTCCGTGCTGGCACCAGGACAGGTCCGTGAGGGACCGGGACAGGTCCGTGCTGGGACCGGGACAGGTCTGTGAAAGGGACTGGGACATGTCCGTGAGGGACCGGGACAAGTCCGTGAAAGGGACCGGGACATGTCCCTGCTGGCACTGGAACAGGTCCATGAGGGACCGGGACAGGTCCGTGGAAGGACCAAGACAGGTCCGTGAGGGACCGGGACAAGTCCGTGCTGGCACCCGGGACAGGTTCGTGCTGGGACCGTGACAGGTCCGTGAAGGGACCAAAACAGGTCCGTGAGGGACCGGGACAAGTCCGTGCTGGCACCCGGGACAGGTCCGTGCTGGGACCGTGACAGGTCCGTGAAGGGACCAAAACAGGTCCGTGAGGGACCGGGACAAGTCCGTGCTGGCACCCGGGACAGGTCCGTGCTGGGACCAGGACAGGCCCGCGCCCGCCCGGAGCCGGGAAGGGAGGGAATGCCTGACTCAGGTGCAGCAGGAAAGGCGCGAGCCTGGAAAGCATCCCCGGCGGGCAGCAGCGGCAGGAGAACGCTCGGGTTTGGAAATTTCGGAGAGGAGAAAACCCCTTTCGCTCTCCCTTTGTAAATCCTCTTCCTCCTCAGCCTGCCCCACGGCGTCCTTTCCGCAGCTCCTGGGAGCGGCCGGGATGAGCTGAGCTCCGGCAGAGGAGCAGGGGCTGGGCTGAGCATCCCGCAGCCCTCCCGCAGCCCTCGGCCGCCTGCCGTGCCCCCCACCCCTTCCCCCCGCTTCCTTCCAGCTAATTAAGTGCTGCCACTTAATTAATTGTTCTCATTGCAATGTGCAGTTTAGTTTAGGCAACATCTGGCACCTTTCGGGTGGAGAAGCGATCAAGTTCAGAGATCTTGCTCCATACTTCGCATCTTCACAAACTTCGTATCTTAATAAACATGAAAGCAGGAAGGGGCAGGAGAGGCGGACACAGCAGCAAGGGGCTTAGTCTCAGCTTGGTGGAGTATTTTGGAATTGAAATGGTTTTGGAGGAGGAATATTGTGAGAAGCAGAGAAGGAATAGAGCCCAGGGTATTGGATATTTCCCCATCCCGAGTGGGGGATGGCCCTGGCTGCTGCCGTGCCCTGCAGTGGGGACAGAAGAGTAAAATCCCTGGGTTAGGTGAAAGCACTGAGCCAGGCATGGGCTGAGGGGTGCAGCACACAGGGTGGGATCGATGGGAGGAGCTGCAATGATTGTGAAGCTGAAGGAGGGGAGTAAAACCCTCCAGCTGTGATCCAGAGCCCACAAAGATCCCTGAGGATCTCACCAAGCAGCCCCTGCTCCTTCAGCAGGTGCCAGCTGATTTCCTGTGGTCAGGGACAAGCTGTGGCACCTCACTGCACCCCAGCACCATCCCCAGGGGTTGTTCTTCCACAGAGAACCCTGGAATGTCCCAGACTCCTGCCATTCCTGAAGGAGTGATGGAGCTGAACCAGCAGCTCTCCTGAGCACTGCTCACCTGTTCATGCCCTGACACCTGGACAAATGAAACCCACAGGAAGGTGAATTAACAGAACCAAAGCCCTGAGAAGCCTTCCTTTGGCATCAGCAAATATCTCAGGGAGGACAGTGAGCAGTCAGAGATCTTTCCTTGGAAAGGGAATCACCAAATGCCAGCCTGACACTCGTGCCACAGGGAGATGCTGGTGCTGTGCCCCAGCTGGGATTTAGGGCACACACTGGGTACCAGCAACACCCAGAATGGGAGAGAACAGACCAGAGCTGTAAATAATGCCCAGTTTTGGGGACAAACTGGGGGGATTTAGTAGCACTGAGGCCTGAGTTTGGTGTTTCTGGCATGCCCGGTAGGATGGAGTGACAGCATCTGCTGTAAAAGGACACCACAGAGAATTCAGAATGTTTCACCAGCAAGAATCATACAATTCCTCAGAATTTTGACAAACAGACTCAGCACAGTTTCAAGTTGGGTTTATTTATGGTCATCACCACCAATTTCCACAAAACTCACTACTGAGTGTCAGTAAGTTGCTCAATACACTCAAAAACCTTTTTCTGTTCAGCAACCACATATCTGGCACAGAAACTTTTTTACTGATAAGGCAGAAAATATCATCTCAAAAGGAAACACAGATTTCTAAGGCCTGACATACCTGCTAGGACCTGTTCTTGGAAGCATTTCCCACACTGTACTTCTCATTTCAGCCAGATCCATCAGTGGCAGCAGCCCCGAGAACGAGCCCGGGTTTATTCAACACCAGCTGCACCAGCCAGCTCCCAGCACTCATTCCCCACATCCCCTAGGCAAAATATCTGTAATTTAAACAAGAGTTTTATGACATGATCACAGCTTATGTCTGCCAGCAAGAGAAACCCCTGTGGGTTTTCCCTGGGAGCATCCTTTGGTAGCAGCGAGGGCGATGCTGATTGAATCAAACTCGTTATTTCCGCCCTAATGAAGACTCTGCTGATGTCCCTGGCTGGCAAAGCTCCCCCTGTTTGCCTGAGTGCAGCTGGAACTGCTGGGGAGCTGCACTGATACAGTGATTTATTGTCCCTCTCATCTCTGCAAAGCCCCTGCAGCTCCTCAGCACAGCCCCTGGGTAATTAACACCGCCCGCTAACGAGATTTCTCCATCCAGTCCAGGAGGATGTCCAGCTCCCCCAGGGATTTCATGGCTGCAGAGGTGACATTCAGCTGAAATGATATTTAGAGGAATGAGCTGTAAGCAGGCACCATCACTACAACCCAACATAAAGAGCATTTAAATATATGGTCCATTTATATATGTTATAATATTATAATATGTATTATCATATACATATTTAACCTATTATTAATAATAATAATAATCATGATGATGATGATGATGATGATGATGATGATGATGTGTGTGACCAGCCTCAGTCACCAACTCACCCCTTCATAGTTTGCAAGTATTTGCTTGAATTTCTCCGTGGATTCCTCCCCACACAGGCAATTATTCTGCTCGCGCTGGAAAAACGAGAATAATTCATGAGTCTTATTTTTTTAAATAAGATTTCAGTTTCTGATTTTGCTGGGCACCATAGATTGAGACACTGTGGACCTGTGGGAAAGGCTTCAGGTCCCTAAATCAGGCTTTGGCTCACTTGACAGGATAAATTTTGGCCTTTAGAACCAACAGGGGAATTTGCTGGTGAGTGGGCAAATATAAAATCTCCCAGTGGACAGAACACTCTTCACATCACTCTGCTTTGTACTCTCATTAAAAAACAGAGACTTTGCAGCTTTTTCAATCTCCCAGGCTGGTTTATAGATGAAATATTAAGAGATGCACAGTGGGGCAGGAGGCAGGACTTACACACTGCCCGAGCTTCCTCCTGGTGCTGAGGAAGGAGTTGGCAATGCTGCTGATTTTCCTGTTCACAAACGAGTCCTCGGTCCTGCAGTGCTTGAAAACCTTGTCCACGTAGAAGGTGAAGAGCTGGTAGGTGATGCAGCATCTGTCTGAAGACTTAGAAAATTAATTTAATGACTAAAAGCTCTCCCACAGCGGGGTAACCTGCAGTGGCTCTCTGGGATAAAGCATCTCTGACAGGAAGCTCGTGGGAGCTGAGCACAGCAGGACAGTTTGACTCAGAGAAAGCTTCTTCAGTGAGGCCTGATGGAAGCTGATAAAATAGATGGGAAATCCTTTTAGGCTGATTTTCCAGGAGATCCATCCTCAGCAAGTCTCACAGAGTGAAACCAGCCGATTTGGCAGCTGGGTGTCAGAGGCTGAGACCCAGACAGCGGCTCCTGCCCGGGGCTTTGGGGTGTGAGAAAGCTGAAAAGGGCTGATTGATGATAGATTGCACTTCTCAAGGTGACATCCAGCTGCTCTGGGACCCTCCCCAGCCAGGGCCACCTACCTTAACCTTGTGCAGGGACTGAGGGTGGGACAGGATGCTCAGGGTCCGGATGGGGTCTCTGGATTGCTGCGGAGAGGACGGAGATGGGCATGGAGCTGCTGGCTCCAGAGGGGCCCCGGGAGCTGCCAGGGCTCCCCCAGCCCCCCAGAGCCTGGGAAATACTCACAATATTGGCTTTAATGGCCGTGAAGCCAGCCCTGATCTCTGCCATGCTCATGGAAACCCTGCAGGCTCCAAAGTGGAGGATTTTCTCCCCAGCTGTTGGCATCAAATTCACCCAGCAGGACACGGAGAAGAGGCAGAGGAACAGGGGGGGTCCTCTCATGTCGGCTGCCTGGGAGACCTGCCCAAGGAAGGGAATATTCCTCCTTATTTTCCTAAATAACACAACCATGATCCATATGAAAATACACACATTTTATTGTACATCTGTATTGAAAACCCCACACTCATTACTACCTCTTACCCATTTCTTTTTTTGTTCCCCATGGAAAAAAAATCAAATATTTAACTGAAAAGCTCAAAAAGAAAAGAGAAATAAATAAAATATCAATTAAAATGCATCTAAATAAACATTAGACTGTAATAAGCAATAACATTAGTTATTCTGAAAAGGTCTTATCAGAAAAATAAATACAGTGAAATTAAATTTTTAAGTGCAATGGCACAGAAGCAACAGGAGGCAACTGAAAGGAACAGATCCCAAAGTCTTATCCCAAAAAAAAACCCAGTTTCCCTCTGGAACAGCATAAGTCAAACACAAGTTTTGTTAGCACTGAAAATTAAGGTTATTGATGAAAAAAACATTTGAGAGATAGGAACACAAGGAAACAGGCAGAAGGACACAGAGCAAAGGGATAAATTCAGTCTCTCACCTTGCTCTTTGGTGTGGGCTCACCTCTCACCCACGTCTGGCCTGCAGAGCTCCAAAGGAGGCGTTTTTATCCCGGTACCAGCAGGAAATAACTCCTGGATTAACTTTTGGGATTTTTCTTGCTTTTCCCAGCACGTATTTCCCTTTGTAATTTGCTGAATTAATGAGCTGGTGCAAGGGACCAGCTCTCTCTCCCACAGGTGTTTCCCTCACCTACGGAGGCGGGAACTCTGGCATCACTGCGTGGGTTTTCTTTTGGGAAGAGGGATGTGAAATCCCAAAATCAGGGACCATCCTTGGGGTCACATCCCCAAATATCCAACATGGAGCAATGCTGGCAATCCCCTCCTGGAGAGGGGCCATTCCCAGCTGCCCCCAGCTGGGGAGTGGGAAGCTCAGGGGCATCACCTCACAGGATGCCAGTGGGCATCCAGGACTTCTGGCAATGTGTCACAGATATATTCTATGAAAAATTCTTTTGCTAAGATTTTTCTCCAGAGAAGCTGAGAAGCCTCAGAGGAAAATAAAAACAATAAAAACAACACCTGTGGAATGCAACAGGTGGATCTTTGACTGGTCTCGTGTGGTTGTTTTTAATTAATGGCCAATCCCAGCCCAGCTGGATCAGGACTCTGGTCAGTCACAGGATTTTATTATCATTCCATTCCTTTCCTTTTCCGGCCTTCTGATGAAATCCTTTCTTCTATTCTTTTAGTATAGTTGTAATAGATCATTTTCTTTGAATATAATATTTATCATGAAATAATAAATCAGCCTTCTGAACCATGGAGTCAGATCCTCATCTCTTCCCTCCTCCTGGCACCCCTGTGAACACCAGCACAGCAATGGACCTGGTGGAACTGCTGAAACTCAAGATGGCTTTCTCCATCATTGGCCTGGCACAAGTGGCCTTGCCCTGCCCCTTTCAGGGAATCTTGGTCCCAAATTCAAGGAATCCCAGTGCCAGGTTCGGGGAGTGCTGTTCCCAATCTCCTCAGCTCCTGGACACTTCTCCATGCTGTGTCCGTGGCGTTGGAGGTGCACAGAAACACGAGGTCGGGGGTTTTGGAGGACACAGCTCCCACCCTGCTGGCAGAAGAAGAGGTTTCCAGGGTCAGAGGGGATTTAGGTGATCAGTCCAAATCTGTCACCCTGCAGAAGGACAGGAATCCCACTGACACCTTCCCAAGCCCAGCCCAGGGGCACAGTGACACCCGCCACCATCTTACCTCGAGCTCTCCCTGCTGAGCAAAAGGAGCAGACACCTTCTCCTCCCAGCATTTCAGCCCCAGGCTGTCCCCAGGGAAGCAGGATTTGTCACCTGAGGCTCACTGTCACACGGATGTGGCAGTGCTGGTGCACAGCCCAGCACTGGTTTGGACGTTCCTGCAGGCCCTTGGAGAGAGCTTCATTCAGTCTACAAACAAAACCGTGCAGCTAAATAAACTCCCTGGAGCTCCTGGGACCAGGAGGGACGGCCAGCAGGGCTTGGAGGGCACTGGGGTGGCAAAGTCACCCTCTAATGCCAGAGGCAGCCTCTGGAGCAGGTTCCTGCCAGGAGCAGCAGCCCCAGCGTGTCCCTGCTGCAATGCAGCTGAGCCTTGTGCCTGTGGGCCAGGGCTGTCCTGCAGGTATCTGCTGGTGACTAATTCCTTTATTGATGGCCAAGCTCAGTCTTGAGCCGAGATCTGTCACTAGGCAAATGGATTCTCTGCCCAGGCTAGTCAGGCTGTTGCACACAGGGCTGCTGGAAGTGCCCCAGGTGTGCCCACCGTGCCTCCCTCACCCGCTGGAAACCAGCCAGAGGGCAGGGCCCAGGCTGCAGCAGGCTGGATCTGCCCTGGCTGAGGTGTTGGAGGGATCTGGGCTGTTAATCCTCCCCCAAATCCCAGCTGCTGCCTGGAATTGCAGCAAAAGTTTTGCTGGAAGCAGAGGAAGTGGCAGCACTCCCGGGAGCCTGCAGCACGCCCAGCCCGGGTGAGGAAACAATGGAAGAGGCAGTGAGTTCTTACTTCATTATGTAAATGGCAGATGACATCAAAGGATTGCTTTCTTTTTGGTTTTTTTTTCCCTTTTGGTAACTGAACTGACGCCCAGGATGGGTCAGCCAAGAGCCAGAAGGCAAGGAGGAGACGTGGCTGTGGGGGAGGTGGAGGAGAGATGCTGGGATGACACAGGAACGGCAGGGAAATGTTGGATTATTCAGTCCCAGGGCCTTGTACAGGTCTCTGCATGCGTCCCCCAGCCTCTCTGCTCTGTCACCCACCTCCTGCAAGGCAAAAGAAACAGCACGAGGGCAAGGAGGAGGAAAACCCCAGCGGGGTGGGGAACACCCCCCAGAGGTTTTCACTTTGGGGTTTTACTGGGTGTGAAATGGTGGTGATGGAGCAGCCCCAGTGCTGGATGTGGGGGATGTCCAAAAGCCTCTCATTTCAGAGCAGAGGGGGTGGAACCAGCAGGGTTCCCAGAATGGTTTGGGTCGGGAGGGACCTCAGGGACCGTCTGGTGTCCCATGGTGGTGACACCTTCCACTGTGCCAGGCTGCTCCTACCTGGCCTTGGACACTTCCAGGGATCCAGGGGCAGCCACAGGTGCTCTGGCACCCTGTGCCTGTGCCTGCCCATCCTCCCAGGGCAGGATTTCTTCCCAAAATCCCATCCATCCCTGCCCTCTGACAGTTTGAAGCCATCAGCACATGTTGGATCAAGCCCAGATGGAAGCAGATCCCCCCAGCATGGCTGTCCCCAGGCTGTCCCCAACCCTCCAGCCCCAGCAGCACAGAAACACCCATAATAAAACAGCAAATCATCCCTCTGTGCTCTGGGGAGGAAGAGGGAAAGAAAGAGCAGGGATTTCTGAAACTCAGCACTGCCACACTGCAGATGAGCTCAGGAAAATGGGAAGGGGCTCCCTCAGGCACTCTGGGCATGGTTAAACTTCTGGGGGCTGGGAAAGGGGCAGGGAAGGCTCCTCTCCTCTCTCCTCTCTCCTCTCTCCTCTCTCCTCTCTCCTCTCTCCTCATCTCTCTCCTCTCTCATATCTAAATCTCCTCTCTCTCTCTCCTCATCCTCTCTCCTCTCTCCTCTCTCCTCTCTCCTCTCTCCTCTCTCCTCTCTCCTCTCTCCTCTCGCCTCTCTCCTCTCTCCTCTCTCCTCTGTCCTCTCTCCTCTCTCCTCTCTCCTCTCTCCTCTCTCCTCTCTCCTCTCTCTCCTCTCTCCTCTCTCCTCTCTCCTCTCTCCTCTCTCCTCTCTCCTCTCTCCTCTCTCCTCTCTCCTCTCTCCTCTCCTCTCCTCTCCTCTCCTCTCCTCCTCTCCCCAGGAACACTTCCAGCAGACGGGGGAGGGCTCCTCCCTCGGGGTTTCATGGCAGGCACGTTGTGACAGGGCACTGCCAGGGCAGTGATGGCCCAGATAACGAGCCAAGGCAGCAGAGAGGGCTGTGAGCCAGCTGCCCTGGTGCTCTGGAATTCAAACTCAGCCCTGGGTGCCACTAACTCATCTGAGAAATCATTTATGCAAAGCCCGTGGCCAGGAGCACATCCCACATCTCACAGAAGGGGCTGAGTTGGGATCAGAGGGAGCAGCTGGGAAATAATGCTGTCAGGAGAACTAACCACCAACACCAGAGGCTGATATCCAAAAGGAGGCAGAGGAGTCCTTTGGCTTTATTCCAGTCAAGGCAGAGGCCATGGGGCATTGCCCTGGGGTCTCTCACACTTTTGGAGAATCCAGCCTCCTTTTTATCCCGATTTCCCACATTTCCCTTCTCTCTTTCCCCATTTCTGAGGTTCTTGAGAGGTTCAGACTTCCCAAAACACCTGATACCAGAGATTCCCCTCTAATGTACAACCCCCCCTTTTCATTTTTGATTCTTATGGAACTCAGGGGTTTTTCCCTCCCCATTGTTTCTCTCATCTTTCAATATCCAATTTCATTTATCAGCAAACCTGAAGTTTATTTGTAAAATCAAAATCTCTTTTTCCATTCACCAGCCAGAGGAATCCTCCCCATGGTTTATCTCCCAGGGCTGGTTTGATCTCCCAGCAGGAACGATGCTCAGCCCTGCCCAGCACCGCTGCCACCGTCACTGCTGAGGTGACAAAACATCTCCAGGGTGGCAGAAAGCACCAGGCTGCTGCAGACACAGGGCTGGGGCAGTGACTAACACAGGACACGGTCCTGGAGAGCCCTGGAACGTGACAAGGACCAGACACTCAGAGGGGACAGGGCACTGACTCACCCCTGGTTGTGCTGGGAAACCCAGCCCTGCTCCATCCCCCGTGCACTGGGAGCTACTGGGAGTCATCCCACTGCTGTTACTGGGAATTACTGCGCTCCTCACCCAGCTTAATTCATTCCCAATCATTCATTTCTAATCATTCATTTCATCCTAAAATTAAAAACAAAAATAAATCCTTCAAGAAATCGCCACGGAGCGGTTGTGATTGCCCCGCTCTCAAGGGCTGGTCCCAGATCAGTTTGACACCAGGTTTCCAGTAAAGTGTCTGGGGGTGATAAGGCAGTTTCAATAGTGCCTCTCAAGGCGCTTTTTGTGCTCTAAGAAGTTCTGATAACACTCACCAGCCCAGCTTTGGTTTGACATTCTTTGTCATCGCTCCTATTTCACAGCAGCTTTAGGTAAACCATCCTTTCAGATGGGAGCCTGATAATGGTTTTTCTCAGGTCCCCAGAGCCAGAGAACGTGAGTGAGAGAAATGCTCTCAGAAATTTTCATAAAGGAAGAACTGAGCTTTAATAACAGCATCCAGCAACAATGTCTGGGCTTGGGAACCTTCCTGATCCTCTTCAGGAAAAGAGCTGCAAAAACCAACTCACAAAAGTGATTGTGGGGTGTTACACCTGCCCTGATAATGCTGTAACTCACCAAAACCCCTGCCAGATTTTGTTTTCAGCAGCAGAAGAAAATGTTTTTATGTGGTTTTTCTGCGCTGGAGTAATTTCTTTGACAGCTGAAGTGATGTAATTTGTGAGCCAGCCCTGCCCTCTCCATAGCTGGGTGTCAACGGAGAGGTGAAACGCAGTTCTCAGCTCCTTAAAAATCAACATTTAATCGCCAAGCCATCCCTGTCCCTCCAATCCAGAGCCAAACCCTCGTCTGAAGGAGTGCTAATGTGGCACTGTCCTCCTGAGCCAGGCAGGGACAGCAGCACCCTGCTGATGCCACCCCTGGTGTCACTCTTTCCATGTCCTGGCTCTCCCTGTCATGGAAACACCCTCGGCCAGCCCTGACCATCAGACTGCTCTTCTCTCTGTTAATTAGTGCAGCTCGTTAGTGGCAGAAAGCCTGGCCAGGACCAGCCCTGCCCTCTCCCAGCCCCAGCTCTGCAGTGCTGCTGACAGAAGTAAAAAAAAAAAAAAAAAAAAGAAAAAAAAAATTGTTTTTCTCGGTAAACTCGACAAATGAGTCAGAAAACACTGAGTGAGGAGGTGCTGCCAGAGAGGTACACCATGTTCCCTCTCCTCAGTCACGTTTTGAGCCTCAACCCCCTGAATAATTCTGAAAATCAAACACTGGTGCTGCCTCGTAGGGCACAGCAGGCTCAGGGAAATGTGGATTTATTCAGCCGAGCTCCAAGAGACATCCAGAGCAAAGGCTCAGCTGCTCTCCAGGGTCCTTCCCGAGGGGTTCACACTGCCCAGGGCTCCCAGCAGCGCTAGGATGGGCAGAGCAGCTCCTCGCCCAGCTCTGGGGGCTCAGGGACCTCTGGAGGGCCTGGGACAGTGTCCCTCACCCCAAAACAATGTCCCTCACCCCAAAACAATGTCCCTCACCCAGGACAGTGTCCCTCACCCCAAAACAGTGTCCCTCACCCCAAAACAATGTCCCTCACCCCAAAACAATGTCCCTCATCCAAGAAAATATCCCTCACCCCAAAACAATGTCCCTCACCCCAAAACAGTGTCCCTCACCCAGGACAATGCCTCTCACCCAGGACAGTGTCCCTCACCCAGGACAGTGTCCCTCACTCAGAACAATGTTCCTCACCCCAAAACAATGTCCCTCATCCAACAAATGTCCCTCATCCAAGACAATGTCCCACCCAAAAGCAATGTCCCTCACCCCAAAACATGTCCCTCATCCAAAACAATGTCCCTCACCCCAGGACAGTGCCCCTGACCCCAGGACAATGCCCCTCATCCAGGACAATGCCCCTCACCCCAGGACAATGCCCCGACCCCAGGACAATGCCCCTCACCCCAGGACAATGTCCCACATCCAAAACAATGCCCCTCACCCCAGGACAATGCCCCTGACCCCAGGACAATGCCTGAATCCTCCTGATTTAGGGTGTCACCCATGGTTGTCCCTCTGGGGCCCTTCCTGCCCCATCAGACACCAGAGCCCAGCCCAGGGTGTCCCCATGTGCAGCAGGAAGGGGACAGTGCCCCCAGGGATCATCACCCCAGTGCTGGGGGTGACCCTGCACTCCCTCTGTCCTGGCTGGGTGTCCTTGGCCAGGTCAGGGACACGTCCCAGCAA
This sequence comes from Serinus canaria, assembly GCF_022539315.1. Taxonomy (NCBI): domain Eukaryota; kingdom Metazoa; phylum Chordata; class Aves; order Passeriformes; family Fringillidae; genus Serinus; species Serinus canaria. Next base: position 3,033,187 of record NC_066339.1, read on the forward strand.
TGCCACCACCTGTGCCACCCCCTGCCCAGCGCAGAGGTGACACTTGCCCTGTGACTCACTGATGGCACTGCTGCTGCTGCTGAGACAGGATTTCACCCTGAAAGCGGAAAGAAATTGCAAAAACAATTAAAAAGCAAAAGGAAATGTTCTTTTTTTTCCCCTCCTCTTCTAAGATTCACCCTTGAGGAAGAGGAAAAGCGTGGTGGAGGATCTCGAGCATCAACAGCTGTTCTGCAGAAAATTCATTTAGTCACCAGGGTGGGGGGTGTGGAAGGTTAGACAATTGTTTCCCCTGCTCTGGCAGAATGTGAACTCATATTTTGGTTATCATAAATGGCATCTTCCACACAGGGAAATGCATATTTAAGGTTTTTAAAGTTAAATAATTCAGCTCAAAAAACTTTTTTTTTCCAACTATCCAGCACTTGGGTTTCAGCTGTGTGTCCATGTGAGTCCACCCAAAGTGTCCCTGTGCCCAAAGCCAGGCTGTTGGTGCTCTCTGTGATGCCAAGGAGCAGCCCCAGGGAGCCCAGCTCACCCTGCCCAGTTCAGGGACCAGCTCTGGGAGAGTCAAATTACCCCTGGGAAATTCTCATCCCAAAACTGCAACAGCTCGGGAGCTGCCCAAAAATGGGAGGGAATCATCCATCACATTCCAAGAGCGGTGCCACCAACAGCACCAACACCACTGGGACCAGCTCTGGGCTCTGGGCCAGGCTCTGCTGGGACTCCCAAACCCAAACGCAGCTCTCCTGTTCCCCAAACCCAAACCCAGCTCTCCTGTTCCCCAAACCCAAACCCAGCTCTCCTGTTCCCCAAACCCAAACCCATCACTCCCATTCCCCAAACCCATCACTCCCATTCCCCAGACCCATCACTCCTGTTCCCCAAACACATCACTCCCATTCCCCAAACCCAGCTCTCCTATCCTCCAAACCCATCATTCCTGTTCCCCAAACCCACCACCATCACTCCCATTCCCCAAACCCATCACTCCCATTCCCCAAACCCATCATTCCTATTCCCCAAATCCATCACTCCCATTCCCCAAACCCATCGCTCCAATTCCCCAAACCCATCACTCCTATTCCCCAAACCCATCACTCCCATTCCCCAAACCCATCACTCCTGTTCCCCAAACCCATCACTCCAATTCCCCAAACCCATCACTCCCATTCCCCAAACCCATCACTCCAATTCCCCAAACCCATCACTCCCATTCCCCAGACCCATCACTCCCATTCCCCAAACCCATCACTCCCATTCCCCAGACCCATCACTCCCATTCCCCAAATCCATCACTCCAATCCCAAACCATCCCCAACCCATCACTCCCCTATTCCCCAAACCCATCACTCCCATTCCCCAAACCCATCACTCCTATTCCCCAAACCCATCACTCCCATTCCCCAAACCCATCACTCCCATTCCCCAAACCCATCGCTCCTCTTCCTCCCATTCCTGGAGATTCCTGGAGATCTAAAAGCTGCTGTGACAGCAGAAGTCACACAGGGCAATTCACAGAAATGCAGAATCACCCAGGCTGGAGGAGGTTTCCCAGATCACCTAGTCCCTCAATCAGCCCCATAACCACCCCTAAAGCATAATCCCAAAAGTGGTTTTTGATGGCAAACCAGACTTGGCAGCAGCCAATGGATGTGACAGTCCCCCAGAGCCCCTGGGTTTGCCCCGAGGGCGAAGTGTGCTGACAGTGCAGGGAATAAATGACACCTAATAAAGGAGAAACTGAGAGCTGGCTGCTATCAGCTCCGTTTTTGAACAATCCAGGAGCAAATGAATCACTCCAATAGCCAGCCAGGTTCAGCTTTCACCAAAACTGAAAGCTGCCTTTCAGTAAACTCGCTGCTGGCTCTGTACGCAAGCGGCTCGCGGTGCCGGGTTTCGGTTTTGGGTTCATTTTGCCCCTCTCAATTTCACAACCCCGAGGAGCCAAGGCTGGTTTCGGGATGGATGCACGTGAGCCCGGGGAGTTCTGCTCCAGTTCTGCCCCCAGGGCAGGGAGATGGGCAGTCAGGGACAAGCAGGGGAGGCTGGCACATCACAGCCGCTGGGATCCACCAATTCCTGCCTGGTTTGATAAAAGAAACAGAAAAATCGGGCTCTGATTGTTTGCCTCTAGGTGTAAAGTCCTGGAAAATCAAGTTCTGGCAGAAGGCTGATTTTTCCAGAAGCTTCTCCAATCTCCTGGCACACATGGGTAGCACCAGCTTGGCCTTCAGTCCCCTGACCTTGGAGGACACTGAAAGCTCTGGAAAATCCAGATTATTTCCTCCCTGCACAACTCCTTTTAGCCATCAAGGTAAATCAGGGGCACTGCGAGGATCTTGGCTCTTCGTTTGACATGGTATTTTCAGCAGACACTGTTGATGGGCAGGGATGAAGTTCCCTCCTTTCCTCACAGCAGAGGAAGTCTGCTTCAGATCTTGTTTTTTCTTCTTTTTTTTTTTTTTTTGTCTTCTTATTTTTAAACAATGAGAGGGGTTTTCCACCATTCCACTTCATCTTCCACTTCCTAGTTACAGTCCTCAAAAGCCACAGGGAGAGCAATAACCAAACAGAGACATAAATGCCTGATGTTGTTACGGAAGTAAATCTTCCTCAGAAAGATAAATTCCAGGGAAATTTAAATTTAAATTCCTGAGCAGGAGTGGAGCTGAGACCAGAGCCCCCGTGGGGAGCAGCAGGATTTCAATTGAGCTCTGCTGCTTTTATGAGGAAGAAATTATCTTTACAGTCCTTTCCAACTCGTAGCACTCCATGATTCCATGATTTTCTTTGGGTGTCCATATTAAGATATCTGTCAGGAGAAGGAGGTTGGATCACCTGTTCCCTCTGTAAAAAAAAAAAAAGAGAAAACAGAAGGAGGATCTAAACACTTTTAAAAGCCTCTGAAACCTCCATAAAGCTCATCTGGTGGATCATTTTTAAATCAAAAAACCACATCAAAGCTTTTGGAGCAGAAAGACTCAGTGGGAGCACGTGGAAAATCCCCTGGCAGCATCCCTTGAGCTCCGAGGATGAGCCACCATCCTCCCCAGCCAGGGCTGATCCTTACTTTGTGGGGTGACAAAGCAAACCCAGGATTTCCAAACCCTCTCCGTGACCACCACACAAAAACACCCCAAAACCCCAGGGTGGGGTTGCCAGGCCAGGGCTGGCTGCAGGGCCTGGTGCTGCTGTGGAAAGGGAGTGAAGCTGGCTCTGAAATTCACCCTGGAGCTTCCGAGCAGCCCCTGGGGCTGATCTGATTTCTCAAACCCTGATAAGGATCTCTGTCTCATGATCCCTCAGCGCTATAAATAGCCAGGGTTTGTGTTATTGGTCAGAGTTTTGGTGATAAATCATGACAAAGTCAATATTCTCCAGAAGATCCACACGTTCCCCCCACCCAAGTAATACCAGAACTAGAAAAAAGAAACTCCTCAAAGCAGCACTTGTGCAATGAGCTGCTCAGGGCAGGAGCTCAGAGCTGCTCAAAATTGCTTCTGTAGAAGGCTCAAAAAACAAAACAAAAAAAAAAGGCAGTGCAAGTGATATTTGGGCCAATGAATTATATATTCAGGTTTTTTTTTTTTTTTTTTTTTTTTGCACTTTTTAGTTATCTTCAAAGAAACTCACCTGAGGAAACCTCACTTGGAGCACACAGTCCCCACTCCTGAGACTCCAGTGCCAAGATCCCCTTGGTTTCTCTAAGGACGGTGCTGTGAGCATCATAAAATTCCTGTCAGCACCTGAAATGAAAGGATCAAAATAGAGCAACACCTCTGCTTGCTTTGTGGAGTGGGAAAAGCCCCACGAGGATGGTGGCAGCATCACTGACCCCACCCAGGGCTCCTCACACACCTCAGAGAAAGGCTTAAAATGGCAAAACCATGGAAAACAGGGAATTCAGCACAGATCATTCTTCTAGGCTGGCAGAGGGCACCCTGGAATTCCAGGGGAATATTAAATTTGGATATTATTCAATCTCTGCCTTAGGCTGCAACAGAATTGCAAATATTGGGAGATTTCTGTGTGCCATTAACAAGTGCAAATACTTCTCAGTACAGTTTGTCACCAAAACTGAATCTGCAGAGGGGAGAAAGTCTCCATCACTCGATTCTTCCATGTGGCAATTCCAGAAAGTTCCAGCTTAATTTGGATCACGTGGAAGTTCTGGACCTTCTAAGAACTTATGTAACAATCTCTCTGTGTCACTTTAGCAGTCACATCAAAGCCCAGTGACTCCAATTTGTGATTAATAACCCATTTCTGGGCAAGATAAACCAGATAAACCAGTGACATTGGTTAAATTTCCAAAGAGCAATTTGGGATTTACCTGTTGGGGTCGACGTGAGTCACGCCACGAGTCGTGACCAGGTTTCCACATTTGAAATATCCAACGTCACGCCTCGCCAGCAGGAAAAAAAATTGAAGAAAACACAAAGCAGAGCACTTGGTGCTTCACCAAGAACTGTTAGTCATCAGCACTGGGCTGCTGAGAGAGCAGTGCCATCGCTGCAGACACGGGGTGAAGGAAAGGCCACCAAGTCCCTACTTCCCCCACGAGCGTCACTGGAGGAGATTGTCCAGATCGGGAGGGATGAGAAATGGGGAATTTCTGAAAAGGAGAGAAAGAACAACACCACTGTGACAGCCTGGACATGGAGGGGATACTCCAAGTTACACCTAGAATAGATCGTGCAGAAAATCACAGAGTCACAAATCACTGAGGCTGGAAAAGGCCTCTGAGATCATCGAGTCCAACCTGTGACTGATTCCCCCTTGTCACCAGAGCAGAGCTCTGAATGCCATGTCCAGCATTCCTTGGACACGTCCAGAGATGGTGAAACCCCTCCAGGGATGGTGAAACCCCTCCAGGGATGGTGAAACCCCTCCAAGGATGGTGAAAACCCTCCAGGGATGGTGAAACCCCTCCAGGGATGGTGAAAACCCTCCAGGGATGGCAAAACCCCTCCAGAGATGGTGAAACCCCTCCAAGGATGGTGAAAACCCTCCAAGGATGGTGAAAACCCTCCAGGGATGGCAAAACCCCTCCAGGGACATCAAAAACTGTCCAGGGACAGTGAAACCCCTCCAGAGATGGTGAAACCCCTCCAAGGATGGTGAAACCCGTCCAAGGATGGTAAAAATCCTCCAGGGACAATGAAACTCTTCCAAGGATGGTGAAAACCCTCCAGGGATGGCAAAACCCCTCCAGGGACAGTGAAACCCCTCCAGGGATGGTGCTACACAAGGCCCCTCTGTCCAAAAGCAATGCAGAGACCAAAAGGGTGAAAAAAAAGGAAAAATTAGTCACATCAAACCATACCAAGATAAGAAAAGGCCCTTCAATTATCAGGGTGAGGTGCCACCCTGCTCCAGTGGTGGACCCTGAGGACATCCAAGCCCAAAGCCTGCCCAGACCACGTCCAGGACCGACCTTTCCTCATGGCACATTGTGGGAGAGCGCGTTTGCCCAGGGACCTCTGTTTCAGTGCAGAAGCAGCCCTTGATGCCCCGCTCTTTCTGGTGAACTCACAGCTGTCAGAAGCTTGTGGGAGGTGGGGTAAAAGCACAAGAATGGCTTTTGAGGAACACACGTCCTCCTTCCTGCAGCGATCTTCTTGGCGAAGCCGAGAGCCGTTTCCTAAAGGTTCGGCGCTACACCCACGGCCCCCGGACACTCTTTAGGAAAAGGTGTTTGCTTCATTCATGAAGCTCTCTGTAGTAGTGCAGCCACCGCCTTTCCACAGCGCTCAGCAGGGCTGAGTCACAGCGAAACTGCACCGTCAAGATCCCTGACGAGGCAGAGGAAACGCAGGTAAACACAGCAGAGAGTCGCCCTGCGCACGCCAGAGTTTCCTCTGCGGAACGGGCACGGCCGCCTGACGCTGCTGCCAGCCCCAAAACACAGCCCAGGCTTCCACCACGGGCTGGGGGACATTGCACAGGAGCCACAGCACGCTGGGGATGTCACATGTGACTTCATGGAGAGCCGGGGTGGCTCGAAGCAAGAGGAGGTGGGAAATGAGCGCTCAGCTGCTGGGCAGGGTGGAAGGAGCTCCCAGCGCCGTGGGGCTGCTCCATCTCCTGTGGCTGCCCAGGCTGGATGTCAGGAAAAGGCTTTTTATTGAAAGAGTGAAAAAGTTCTGGAATGTTCTGCCCAGGGAGGTGGTGGAGTCACCATCCCTGGGGGTGTTTAACAAAGCCTGGATGTGGCTCTGGGTGCCAGGGGTGAGTTGAGGTGTTGGGGCTGGGTTGGACTCGATGACCTGTGAAGGGCTGGTTCCAAAACAGTCAGAGCTCTTGCGGCCTGGGTACTCGAGCTGCGCTACGGGCAGCAGCTCAGGCGAGGCTAGATGCGAAGATATTCTGAGGTCGCTGGATGAGGTCGCGGCGTAGGTGTGAGCGGCGTAGAGGCGAGTCTCTTAGCTGGGTAGGAGTCTTTAGCTCTTAGCGGTGAGCTTCCTCTTCCTTCTCTTTCTATTCGATTCTCTTTCTCGTCTCTTCTCTTCTCTTCTCTTTCTTCTCTTCTCTTCTCTTCTCTTCTCTTCTCTTCTCTTCTCTTCTCTTCTCTTCTCTTCTCTTCTCTCTCTTCTCTTCCCCATAAAAGCCCCAGCTCCCAAACCCTCAGCTGAGGCTGAGCAGCCCTTCCACTGCAGGGGAGAGCCTGGGGCTTCATCCTTCCCTGAAGGGAGTGGGATTAGCTCCAGGATCTGAGGATCCAGGAGTTCCTAAACCAACCTCACACATCAGCTTCCACGCCCTGGTGAAGCCTCAGCAGCCGCCCAGGTCTTGGCACTGAAGATTTATTGAGCCCTGGCGGGTTCAAATTAATGCAAAAGGAGCAAAAACATGTGTGGGATCCCAGGGAAAGGTGGGATCCCAGGGAAAGGTGGGATCCTGCCTGTGGGAATTGAGTTTAAGACTAATTTTGTCCAAGCTTTCAGCCCTTCTCCTTTCAGATGGATTCTGCTGACAGTCAAGAGGAAAAACCCCACAGCTGATTTAAAGCAGGGGAACAAAAGTGGGTCACCAAAAGCATGACCCAGGCCATGATTCAGCTGCACTGAACGATTTTTTTTTGCATGATTCAGCTGTCCCTGCAATGTCCCCCAGGAGCAGCTTCCCCATCACCTCTGGAAGAGGCAACACCAACAGAAAAAAAGGAAAACAAATCACAAAATCCCACACTTTCCCTGCCCCAGGCTCTCCAGCTGCTGATGTTTCATCCCCTTTGCTCTTACAAGTGTGCATGCCAACCATTCCTCCCTCCTGCTCCTAAAAATAAAGTGGAAAAACTCTCAGTATGCAGGCACAAACAACACTTTGCATTTTTCCAGCATTTTTCCAGCAATGAATTCCCTCTCAGAGGTTCACAAATTCAACTTCAAAGATCAGTGTGATGAAGGAGATGAGAATTCAAGGGATTTGTTCCCTAATGGAGGAAGGCTTCCCTACTGGGAAGACTGAACTCTTTTAAAATAACATCAGGCATTTCAAAGAAAACCCCCTGATTTCAGAAAAGCCAAATTTATCTCAGCTCTCACTTTTTGGATGCCAAATTCCTGAATAAATAAGTGAAATCTTTATCCCAAGGAAGCAGGGGGTGTGGGCTAAAATAGATATAGAAAGAGAGGAGAAAAGAGAGGGAAACGGAAAATGGGGAGACGTCACAGGAATTCTCTGTGCCTGCAAAGGGACAATTTTATCACAGCTGGGACAATAAGTCCCAGCTAAGACAGGACATGCTGCTGTTTGGATGGGGCTGCTGTCCATTTCTAGGAAATAAAATAAGATTTCAAAGCCTGGACAATGAAATTTTATGACCTACTCACACCCTTTAACACCAGGCATCAAAGCAGTGGCACAAATCCTGATCCTGCCTGGGAGGATCCACAAGGAACCTGAGCAGGGCTGGGATCCTCCCCTGGGATCCTCTTGACATCCAGTTGATATTTGGGAGCACAAACTGAGCTTGCTGAGCAGTGAAAATTCACATTGGCTTCAGCTGACATGTGCATTAACTGGGGAAAAAAACCCCAAATGAATGAAAAATGATTTCAGGTGATGATGTGTGTTTGCAGATTAGAATGCCAAAGGAAGAGACAGAGAATTTGTGCAGTTCATGAAAAGCAGTTCTGCTGAGTGATGCTCTCGGCAGGTTTCATACTGAGATTTAAAAGTAGCAACACTTTTTCCCCCCCCTAACAATGCAACACTGATCTAAAAATAAAAGATGGAACTGTGAGAATAAATGAACATCACGCAGCACCTTGGCTTCTTTGTGTGTCTCTGCAGCTTTCCTCCACAGCCACAGCAAAATTTACAAGAAACAAGCAATGTAAAAAAAAAAAAATGCAGAGTCTAAGCACAAAAAAATTGATGGGGTGTGAGGAGAGGACAGGAAACCCAAGTTGACGGGAAACCCAAGTGACATTTGGGCTTAATACTGACTTAAAACCCCAATATTGCTCGTCAGGAAATGGGGAGAGGAAATGGAGTGATGTATAAATTAGGGGCTCCATCAAGGTGAAATCTGCAGATCTGCTTTGTACCCTCCCAGGGGAATCCAGCTGAGAGCTGCAGCAGAGGGGAGCAGCCCTGCAGAACAGGATGAGGAGCTGCTCCAGGGGCACAGCCGTGCCCGTCCTGCTGCTCCTGCTGCTGCTGGGCACCGCGCCCGCCCGCGCCCAGCCCTCCTGCCCGCGCTTCCCCGAGCTCCTGCCCGCCAAGCTCAAAGAGCTCAGGCTCAAGTTTGAGGAAATTAAGGATTATTTTGTGAGTATCATTGTTTTTTCTTCTGGTTCCTTTACCTTTCTTGCAAAGCTCTGGGATCTGGAGGAAGGGGAAGAGTTTCCTCCCGGCAGAAATGATTTGGCTGTGTTGCATTAAGGGCAGCTCGGTTTCGTTGCTCACTGAGAGAAAAACCTGTCAAAGAACCATGGCTCAAAGAGCTCAGAGCTCAAATTTGAGGAAATTAAGGATTATTTTGTAAGTATCATTAGTTTGTCTTCTGGTTCCTTTACCTTTCTTGCAAAGTTCTGGAGGAGGGGAAGAGTTTCCTCCCAGCAGAAATGATTTGGCTGTGTTGCATTAAGGGCAGCTCGGTTTCGTTGCTCAGTGAGAGAAAAACCTGTCAAAGAGCCATGGCACAAAGAGCTCAGAGCTCAAGTTTGAGGAAAGTAAGGATTAATTTTGTGAGTATTGTTGTCTTCTGGTTCCTTTCCCTTTCTTGCAAAGTTAAGGATCTGGAGGAGGGGGAAGAGTTTCCTCCCAGCAGAAATGACTGAGCTAAGAGCAGCTCGGTTTCATTGCTCACTGAGAGAAAATCTTTTAAAGAGCCATGGCTCAAAGAGCTGAGGCTCAAGCTTGAGGAAATTAAGGATTATTTTGTGAGTATTGTTGTCTTCTGGTTCCTTTCCCTTTCTTGCAAAGTTAAGGATCTGGACGAGGGGAAGAGTTTCCTCCCAGCAGAAATGATTTGGCTGTGTTGCGTTAAGAGCAGCTCGGTTTTGTTGCTCACTGAGAGAAAAATCTGTCAGGCTTTTCTTCCTATTTTTTTTCCATTAACAATGAACTCGAGGTTTCACAATGAACCTCTGCAAACCTTTCTGGCCAAGCTTCCCCCAAAATATTGCAAACCAAGTTAATCACTGAATTAATAGGAAGGAAATAGTTTTTTCCTCAGGGCAGCCAGGTCCTGCTGAAGTCAGTGCCAGGTGGAAAGGGAAATCTTTTGCTGCAGATTTTTTTTTCTTTGAAAGAACCACAAAACCTGCAGAGGGTGTTTTATGAGAGGAGGAGCACACCTGCACTGGTGCCTGTGCAAGGTCCCTGCCCTGCATCCCAGGAACCTCAGGGCTGCTGAGCAAACAGCTCACGATGCCCTCAGAGCATCTGCCATGGCTGCTAGAGGTGCTTGGGCACAGCCCTGCTGCTGTTTTAGTCCCTGCCAATGTGTTTTACAATAAAACGAGATAATTCTCCAGATCAAATCTCAAACTCATGTCGTGGCTGGTGTTTGTCAGCTGAACACAGCCAAGGTTTCAGATGTCCAGCTGGCTGTGATCTCCCAGATGATGCTGGGGAGGAATGTTTTGAACCTCTCAGGACAGCTTTTAAGGCTGTAATGCTCAGAGTGGTGCCAGCCCACCCCGCTGCAGCTGGTGCCACAGAGGCACCACGAGAACAAACTCCCATTTCCCCATCAGCAGGAGGTTACAGGGGGAACCCAGCAGGGCACTGCCCCCTCCTGCCCTGGCACAGAGGCTGGGGTGGCTGCCAGGGCTCTGCCACCCCTCTGGGGAGCTTTGCTGCCTGCAGCAGCACCCTCAGACAGCACCACCCTGGGCAGGAGGTTTCACAGGGACAAACTCAATGGCACCAAAGGCTGTGATTTCATTTTAAGGCTGGTCTGACCCAACCTTGTGCTTGTGCTGCCAGCTGTGCTGCCAGCTGTGGGGCAGTGACCCCTCAGCCTGGTGCCACTGTGCTCTGCCCACCCCTGCACTCTGCTGCAGGGACACCCTAAATGCAGGCAAGGGAAGGATCATTTGTCAGGAAATGGAAAGAGTGAAAAGTTCATTTTTTAATTCCATCCTCCCCCAGCAATCCAAAGATGACGACCTCAGCACCCAACTGCTCAGCTCCGACCTGCTGGAGGAAATCAAGGTAAGAATCTCATTCCCTTGCTGGTTCCTCCTCCTTCCCCCTCCTTGGGCAGGCGTTGCACAAGAAGGGAAGCCAGCTGGAAACTGGGCCACGTGCTGCTGTCACGCCAGGCTGGCCTGCCACCCTGCAGGGACACGTGTGGCTGTGCTGGGGCTGGCACGAGGCTGCCCCGTGGCCAGAGTGGCTCCCACACCCAGCTCTGCTTTGGACAAGCTCTGGCCCAGCTCTGGTTTGTCCAAACCCAGCCCCAGTGCTGGTGGCAGTCCCCAAGCACGTGTCCCCACTCCTGTACCCCAGGGGAGCCTGGGCTGCCAGTCGGTGTCGGAGATGATGGAATTCTACCTGGAGGAGGTGCTGCCCAGAGCCATGAGGAGCAGCAGCCAGCACCAGCACAGCATGGGCCACCTGGGCAACCTCCTGCTGAGCCTGAGAGCCATGATGAGACGCTGTGTGAGTGGGGATCAGCAGCCTGGGGACACTGCCCGGGAGCAGGGCAGGTCTGGGGGGTGGCGGGGGGTCCAGGGGTCCAGGCAGGCAGGGGTTGTGGGATCCAGGGTGGGGAATGTGGGATCCAGGGTGGGATTGTGGGATCCAGGGTGGGGCTGGTGGGATCCAGGGTGGGGTTGGTGGGATCCAGGATGGGGTTGGTGGGATCCAGGGTGGGATTGTGGGATCCAAAATGGGGTTTGTGGGATCCAGGGTGGGGAATGTGGGATCCAGGGTGGGGAATGTGGGATCCAGGGTGGGATTGTGGGATCCAGGATGGGGTTGGTGGGATCCAGGGTGGGGTTGGTGGGATTCAGGATGGGGTTTGTAGGATCCAGGATAGGGTTTGTGGGATCCAGGATAGGGTCTGTGGGATCCAGGGATCCAGGATGGGGTCTGTGGGATCCAGGGGTCCAGGCAGGCAGGGTTTGTGAAATCCAGGGGTCCAGGATGGGGTTGGTGGGATCCAGGATGGGGAATGTGGGATCAAGGGGTCCAGGAGGCAGGGTTTGGTGAAATCCAAGGGTCCAGGATGGGGTTGGTGGGATCCAGGATGGGGTTGGTGGGATCCAGGATGGGGTTGGTGGGATCCAGGGATCAAAGCAGAGCCTGGCTGGGGACACAGAGGGAGGGCAGGAGCAGGTCTGTCCCTTCCCTGGGTGTGGAGCTGCTGGAATCACCCCTGGCGTGGGGATGAGCCCATCCCTGGGGCCAGGTGGGACAAACCCTGTCCCACCCAGGGAGCTGCTGTCCCCAGGGACTGGCAGCAGGGACACAGGGCTGGGGACAGGCTGGGGTCACTCCAGGCTCCTCCAGCAGGGCAAAGCTGCCGGGATCTGCACACAGGGGAGGGCAAGGTGGGGAGCAGCAGTGCCAAGGGACAGCAGGAGGGGACAGCAGGAGGGGACAGCCACCAGCAGAGCCCTGGGGAGGGACCCTGGGGCTGAGGCTGTGCTGGTGTCCCCTTGCAGCACAAATTCTTCACCTGTGAGGAGAGGAGCAGGAGCATGGAGCACATCAAGGAGACCTTCAGCAGGGTAAGGAACGGGAGGAGCCTGCTGCCACGGCAGGGCAGGGGCTCGGGGGGCACAGAACCCAAAAACGTCTTTGGTCACACAGATTCCTGCAGCAGAGAGCGAGAATCTGGTGGGAATTCTGGAGCAGGGGTGGGAATTCTGGAGCAGGGGTGGGAATTCTGGAGCAAGGGTGGGAATTCTGGAGCAGGGGTGGGAATTCTGGAGCAGGCGTGGGAATTCTGGAGCAGGGGTGGGAATTCTGGAGCAGGCGTGGGAATTCTGGAGCAGGGGTGGGAATTCTGGAGCAAGGGTGGGAATTCTGGAGCAGGGGTGAGAATTCTGGAGCAGGGGTGGGAATTCTGGAGCAGGGGTGAGAATTCTGGAGCAAGGGTGGGAATTCTGGAGCAGGGGTGAGAATTCTGGAGCAGGGGTGGGAATTCTGGAGCAGGGGTGGGAATTCTGGAGCAGGGGTGGGAATTCTGGAGCAGGGGTGGGAATTCTGGAGCAAGGGTGGGAATTCTGGAGCAGGGGTGGGAATTCTGGAGCAGGGGTGGGAATTCTGGAATTCCCGAGGGATTGGGCAGAGAAGCTGGAGGTGTCCATGGAAGGAGAATTTGTCCAGGCATTGTACACCACATATCTGTGACACCCCTGGCTTTCCCCTGCAGATGAGCAGGAATGGAATCTACAAGGCCATGGGAGAGTTTGACATCTTCATCAACTACATTGAAAAATATTTAACCATGAAGAGAAGGAACTGAGTCTGCATTTTCCACACCAAAATTCACTTTAGGCTGCAAGAGCTCAAATGAAGTGATCTCAAGGTTCAGGTTAAGAGTTACAGGTCTATTACTTCCAGCTTAATATTGTATTTAAGAGCTATTTTTGTAATAATTGAATTTATTATTTATTACTTCCAATACCTCAGTGTTGATGTTTACAGTATGTTTTGAAGGAAGGAGTGATGAGCTTGTAAATTACTATTTATTGTTCAATATTTTAATATTGTTTATCACAGTGTTATTTTATTCATAGCTTCAAAACATCCAAAGCAGTGTTTTTCTGGAGGGCAGACAATGAGCTGAGCTAATCCTGAGTGAATTAGGAGCAAGGCCAACTCTCAGTTCAACAAAATTTAATTTGAGGCAAATGAGCCTCTCCTCATGTCCTAAATCTCTATTTATTTATGCAATCATGGGTTTATGTTTAGGAGGAGAAAAATCCACAGCAACAGCTTGGCTGACTCCACTTTAGACTTCAACCTGTAAATTAGTCCAGACTAAATTTAAAAAATTAATAATAGGAGTGAAATGTTTGGTTCTGATAGAACTTGACTGAAGTATTGCTCAGTATCTGCCTCCCAGAGCTGCTGGGTGACCAGCCTGCACTTTGCCAAGTTAACCTCATGTTTCCCAGCCTCTGATTGGGTTTTCCTCACGGTTTCACTGCTGTTCATTTTTCTTTCCCAAGTTAGAGGATGTTTAATTAACCACCATTTTAAGGTGGCTCGGGTGATTTGCATTCAAATCCGTGGGGCTGCTCCCAGAACTGCTGGGATTGGAGCTGGGATCCCCAGGAGCAGGGGGAGCAGCTGCAGTGCCCCCCAAAAGTGGCTGATTTTAGGGCTCAGCTTCCTCCTCACTGGGTGGACCCTGAGCCAGAGGAAAATGCCACAACCCCCAGAGAGGCTTTTACTTCTAATATTTAGAAGTTGAAAGGCCCAGCTGATGAAACACGGCCAGTTTGGTGTTTGCTGTGCAGGTCCCAGCTGAGGAGAGGTTATTTATGTGGGATTTATTCTTTGTGGACTTTTCTGGTGGCAGCAGGGGATTCCTCCTGGAATTGGATGTTCCAGAGCAGGGCAGGAATGCTGCTCCTGCTGAAAGCTCAGGCCCAAGGGCAGCCAAAGACTGTAAAACTTAAATTAAGCTTCTTGCAAAGCACATTGAGCTCCTGTTGAGCCAATTCTGAGCTTGTCTTTCCCTCCAAACACCTTCAAGAAGCAAGGACAGCCCTGGAGCCAAGGACAACACCAGCACAGCTTCTGTCACTGGGTCAGCTTCCACCTGTTTATCTGAAATGATCTGACAAGAAATCCTTTATTTTTGCTAATAAAGACTCTCTAATGGAGGCAGCCTCTGTCCTGTTCTTGTGGGCTCTCAGCAGGGCTGTGAACCAGCTCCAGCCCTGGATGCTGTGCCCGGGGCCAGCGGGCTGGGACAGAGCCCAGAGGGCACAGAGCCAGCTGGGAAGGACCCCCAGGGACACCCTTGCTTGTGTTAACACCAGGGAAGTGAGGAAACCTGAGTTCTGTCACTTTGAAAAGCAAATTTCTCCCCAGATTCCTGGCATTGATCCCTCAGAGCAGGGAAACACCAGGGGAGGAGCAATCCCATAAATCACATTTTCCCCCAGCAGCATTTCCCCAGGGCTGGAGCTCTGCCCACAGGATGCACTGCTTAAAAAAAACAGGGAAAAAGCCCAAATGGCAGCTTGGAGAGCTGGGAGATCCAGGGAACATCACAAGTCACCCAGGTGACCTAATTCCAGCTGGAATCCTGGTGCCAGAATCACCCAGGGTCCCTCCAGGCTGTCCCCAGGCCTGTGCTGGCTGTGGGCAGCAGCTCTGCAGAACCCTCAGCTCCCAAAATATCAATGTTTTGGGGGGGAAAAACCAAATATCACCAAAATATCAGTGTTTGGGGGGGAAAACCAAATATCACCAAAATATCAGTGTTGGGGGGGGAAAAACCAAATATCACCAAAATATCAGTGGTTGGGGGGGGGGAGAAACAAACCACTATCACCAAAATATCAGGGTTTGGGGGGGAAACAACCAAATATCTCCCCCAAAATATCAGGGTTTGGGGGGAAAAACAACCAAATATCACCAAAATATCAGTGTTTGGGGGGGAAAAAAACCAAATATCACCCAAATATCAGTGTTGGGGGGGGAAAACAACCAAATATCACCAAAATATCAGTGTTTGGTGGGGAAAAACACTAAATATCCACCAAAATATCATGGTTTGGGGGGGAAAAAAAACCAAATATCACCAAACATATCAGTGTTTGGGGGGGGAAACACCAAATAATCACCAAAATATCAGTGTTTGGGGAGAAAAACCAAATATCACCAAAATATCAGTGTTTGGGGGGGAAAAACCAAATATCACCAAAATATCAGTGTTTGGGGGGGAAAAACCAAATATCACCAAAATATCAGTGTTTGGGGGGGAAAACCAAATATCACCAAAATATCAGGGTTTGGAGGAGAAAAACCAAATATCACCAAAATATCAGTGTTTGGGGGGGAAAAACCAAATATCACCAAAATATCAGTGTTTGGTGGAGGGGAAGAAGAAAACCAAATATCACCAAAATATCAGGGTTTGGAGGAGAAAAACCAAATATCACCAAAATATCAGTGTTTGGGGGGGAAAAACCAAATATCACCAAAATATCAGTGTTTGGGGGGGAAAACCAAATATCACCAAAATATCAGGGTTTGGAGGAGAAAAACCAAATATCACCAAAATATCAGTGTTGGGGGGAAAAACCAAATATCACCAAAATATCAGTGTTTGGGGGGAAAAATCCAAATATCACAAAAATATGAGTGTTTGGGGAGGAAAAAAACCAAATATCACCAAAATATCAGTGTTTGGGGGGGGGAAACCAAATATCACTAAAATATCAGAGTTTGGGGGGGAAAAACCACCACGAGCAGCCTTTTGCTCCTCCTGGCTCCCCAGAAGCTGCTGGGAGCCCCAGCTGGGCTGAGGGAGGTCCTGCCAGGGGCACTCTGGGGGTTCCAGGGGGAGCCGTGGCAGAGATCAAAGGTGGTTGCTGGTTTTGTTATGTGAAAAACACCAATCACTGGTTTTTAAAGTGTTAAAGGTTTAATAGTAATAAAATAGTTATAAATATAGTAGTACATTAGAGTTATAATAATTTAGACAATTGAATTAAGACAAAATGAGACAACAAAAACAAAGAGTTTGGACAGTCCGGGTACTTTTTCTGGGCAGAATAAACCTGAAACAGGACCCAGGTTAACAGAGGATTAACCCTTAAAAGCAACAGCCTGTTGCATATTCATACACCTCATCCATGGTTCATCAATTCCATTCAAACACAGGATTCTGTCTGGTCATCGTCAACTTCTTCCTCTGAATCCTGACAGTGCCTTGGAGGCAGGAAGAAGTTCCTTTCTTCTGATAATGGGGCAATAAATCCTTTTTATCTGAAAGATTCAGGTGTCCTGTGGCTGCTGTCTCGCTGCGAGTCCTTTCTTTAAGAAAGTATCTTACATAGCATAGTTTCTATTTTAACATTTTGTTATAACTTAAAACTATATTTAACACACTACTGAAGAGAATTAACACAGCATCACTTTCTAACACAACACATAGAATATTCATTTGAATATTTGAGAAAAGCCAATCATAAAACACTCATATTTCACAGTTGCCCCACAGAAGCTGGGTTTCCCTGCTGGCTGTCCTCCCCCTGAGGGCACTGCCAGCTCAGCAGCCCCAGTCCTGAGAGCCTCCATCACCTCCTGGCCCCTCTGCCCCAGGGCTGAGCCTCCCCCAGCCCAAATTCTGCATCCCCACCCGGGGCTGCCTCGGAGCTTTCTGCTGCCTGGGGCAGCTGCTCCTGCTGCTTTTGCTTTTTGTCTCTTCAGAAACTCTCCTCAAAGCCCTGAGCTCCCCGAGCTGGGCTGGCTGCCAGGCAAGTAATGAACTTTCTTCATCATCTGCTGTTGGCCAACACGAGGAGGGCAAATCCCAGCTGAACACCAGGGGGGAAGTCTGTCCTGAACAGACAGACAGACAGACAGACAGACAGACTGAGACTGAGGAAACAACCCTCCCTGGCCTCTTTCTTGGGACAGGAAGAAATTTGTCTCTGGTCAGGAGGAAGATGAGCACCTCCTCCATGAGCCTTCAGCCTCCCAGGGTGCCACCAAGCCTTGAGGTGATTCGAGGGACCTTAAGCACAAAAAGGGACAAAATGAAACCGAGTCAGCTCTGCTGTCACTCCACCTGAACTGCAGAGCTTTCAGAACTTTCCTCATTTTGCTGTGGCTGTAGTTTTAACAGTTGTTACTGAACCCGAGCTGGCTGCACCGCTCAAGCCCACGCAGCTCCTGCCTCTCTGTGCCCCAGATTTTGGCAGCACGTGACTGAAATTGGGGCTTTTGCCGTGAGAGAGGCCAGGGGGAGCCACAAAAACAGGGCTGAGAGCCCCAGCTGGGCACGGAGGGCACGGAGGGGAGCGGAGGGCACAGCCCTGACTGCGCAGAGCTGCCAATTCCTTCCCTCAGGTGCTGAGAGGCTGAGGAATTACCAGGGCTGGGTGGGAAAAACGGGACCACGCTGCTGGTACTCAAGTGATTGCAGCTTTTATTGCAATAAAAAGGCACAAAGTAAGGGGTACTAAAAGTGATTTCAGCTTTTATTACAATCAAAAGGCACAAAGTAAGGGGTACTAAAGTGATTTCAGCTTTTATTACAATCAAAAGGCACAAAGCAAGGGGTACTCAAGTGATTTCAGCTTTTATTACAATAAAAAGGCCCAAAGCAAGGGGTACTAAAAGTGATTTCAGTATTTATTATAATAAAAAGAAAGGCCCAAAACCACGGGTACTAAAAGTGATTTCAGAATTTATTCTTAAAAAGAAAGGCCCAAAGAAAGGGGTACTAAAAGTGATTTCAGCATTTATTACAATAAAATAAAGGCCCAGAGCAAGGGGCGCTAAAGTGATTTCAGCATTTATTCTAATAAAATAAAGGCCCAAAGCAAGGGGTACTAAAGTGATTTCAGGATTTATTTATTGATTTTATAACCACCATTTTAACCCCTTTTACAATATAATAACCCAACTAACAGCACGTGCTGAACAATTATCAACTATTTTTCAGCAGTTTCTAACCTGTTTTGAACACAGGGGATTGTTAGAGATGCCTCAGCCCGGTGATGCTCACCTCCAACCCCAGGGCCAGCAGCCCAGTGTGGGCTCTGCAGGCACCCAGCTGCTGCTCCAGGGGGATGGAGAGGGGAGCTGGAGCTGAGCAGCCCTGGGAGGGCACCCCCAGCTCAACAGGGACTGCACCCCCAGAGCTCCCCATGTTAGGAGAATTAAACACCAGCACCAGAGGTTGATGTGCAAAAGGAGACAGAGGAGTTTTGGCTTTATTCCAGTAAAGGGAGAGGCCATGGGGCATCCCCTGGGGTCCCACACTTTTGGAGGACACAGCCTCCTTTTTATCCCAGTTTGCAGACACATTCCCCTTCTCTCTTTCCCCATTTCTGAGGAGCTTGAGAGGTTCACACTTCCCAAAACACCTGATACCAGAGATTCCCCTCTAATGTACAACCCTCCCTTTTCATTTCTAATTCCTATGGAATTTAGGGGGTTTCCTTCCCCATTGTTTCTTTCATCTCTCAATGTCCAATTAAATTTATCAGCAAACCTAAAGTTTATTTAGGTTTTTTTCTTTTCCCATTCATCACTCAGTGGAATCCTTCCCATTGTTTCTTTTATTTCCCAGTGCTAGTTTTATCCACCAGCAGACCCAGAGCTGGTTTGGAAAGACAAATCTGCTATTCCTCTCCCCAGGGACTTCACCCCCAGCTCCCCAAGGACTGCACCCCCAGCTCCCGAAGGACTGCACCCCCAGCTCCCCAG
Organism: Serinus canaria; assembly: GCF_022539315.1. NCBI lineage: Eukaryota > Metazoa > Chordata > Aves > Passeriformes > Fringillidae > Serinus > Serinus canaria. The sequence goes on from NC_066339.1 coordinate 3,052,063, forward strand.
GACTGCACCCCCAGCTCCCCAGGGACTGCACCCCCAGCTCCCGAAGGACTGCACCCCCAGCTCTCCAGGGACTGCACCCCCAGCTCCCCAAGGACTGCACCCCCAGATCAACAGGGACTGCACCCCCAGCTCCCCAGGACTGCACCCCCAGCTCTCCAGGGACTGCACCCCCAGCTCCCCAAGGACTGCACCCCCAGATCAACAGGGACTGCACCCCCAGCTCCCCAGGACTGCACCCCCAGATCAACAGGGACTGCACCCCCAGCTCCCCAGGGACTTCACCCCCAGCTCCCCAAGGACTGCACCCCCAGCACCCCAAGGACTGCACCCCCAGATCAACAGGGACTGCACCCCCAGCACCCCAAGGACTGCACCCCCAGCTCCCGAAGGACTGCACCCCCAGCTCCCCAAGGACTGCACCCCCAACTCCCGAAGGACTGCACCCCAGCTCCCCAAGGACTGCACCCCCAGCTCAACAGGGACTGCACCCCCAGCTCCCCAAGGACTTCACCCCCAGCTCCCCAAGGACTGCACCCCCAGCTCCCCAGGACTTCACCCCCAGCTCCCCAGCCCCAAAACCCCCATATTGTAAAAGCAAGGTGCCCCTGAGCAGGAAGAATGATGCCTCTGACTCCATGATATCAGAAGGCTAATTAATTATTTTAATATACTAAATTACACTTCATCTACACTGAAACTGCACCAGACCCAACTCCACAAAACCTCCTGGCTGTCTCCCAACAGGCCTGACACACACACAGGTGGATGCAGTTGGTCACCTCGGGTGGACAATCCCCAGAACACATTCCACGTGAGCACGGCAAGAGGAGCAGCAATTGAGATCAGAATTGGGTTTTCTTTCTTTCTCTCTTTCTCTGATGTTCCTCACTGCAATTCCCAGAAAATACCCTTGGGAAGTTGTGCCTTGCTTTTCTCTGTGAAGAAAAACGCAGCCACACCCCCGGGGTTCCCCCCAGCAGGAGCACCCCAGGGAGGACAGGGGGTCAGTCCTGCCCCACCAGCCTGGCAGAAGCTTTGCCCTGTCCCTGCTGCTGCCCCAGCCTGTTCAGAGCAGGAAAACACCAGATAGATGGTGGTTCTGGGGCAAGCAAAGGCACACAGTCCTCCAGGCTGGCTCATGGCAGAGCAGGGGCTGTGCGGGGCTGGTGGGAGCCCTGGGGACCTTCCCTGCAGGTTCTCAGCAAGGTCCAGGTCCTCAGCAGGTTCTCAGCAAGAATCAGGTCTTCAGCAGGTTCCCTGCAGGTTCTCAGCAAGGTCCAGGTCCTCAGCAGGTTCTCAGCAAGGTGCAGGTCCTCAGCAGGTTCTCAGCAAGGTCCAGGTGCTCAGCAAGTTCTCAGCAAGGTGCAGGTCCTCAGCAGGTCCTCAGCAAGGTCCAGGTGCTCAGCAAGTTCTCAGCAAGGTGCAGGTCCTCAGCAGGTTCTCAGCAAGGTCCAGGTGCTCAGCAAGTTCTCAGCAAGGTCCAGGTCCTCCGCAGGTTCTCAGCAAGGTCCAGGTCCTCAGCACGTTCTCAGCAAGGTGCAGGTCTTCATCAGGTTCTCAGCAAGGTGCAGGTCTTCAGCAGGTTCCCTGCAGGTTCTCAGCAAGGTCCAGGTCCTCAGCAGGTTCTCAGCAAGGTGCAGGTCCTCAGCAGGTTCTCAGCAAGGTCCAGGTCCTCAGCAGGTTCTCACCCAGCCTGGGGCTCTGCAGAGAACTCAGATCCAAACCTGAACCCCAGGGAGGCTCCTGATCACAGAATGGTTTGGGTTGGAAGGGGCTTCATTGACCATATTGTTCCTACCTTGTGCCATGGGCTGGGACACCTTCCACTGTCCCAGACTGTTCCAAGCCACATCCAACCTGGCCTTGAATGTTTCCAGGGACAGGGCAGCACCACCTCTCCCAGCAGCCTATTTCAGTGCTTTACCACCTTAATTTTAAGAAGTTTCTCCCTTATATCTACTCTAAACCTACCCTATTTTAATTAAAACCACTCTCCCCTGTCATGTCACAACAAGCTCCCCTGAGATGTTCATCCCCACCTTCATTAGGTACCAAAAGCCCACAGAGCAGCAGGGACAAGCTGAGGGCACAGAGCTGGCCCCCTGTGACATTTCTGAGTGCCATCCCAGCCAGCAGTGCATTCAGGTGTGGCATTCATTGTTGTGGAGTGAGGTTAAATCCTGTCCCTCAGCTGTGACTATTCCTCCTTCCCTCCCCCTGCCCTCTTCCTAACTGCTGTCTGTCAAGTTCTACATTCCAGCATCGTGTGATTGGCAGAAGTTCCAAAGATGCTCCTCAGACCTGGGGTCATTGGCCTGTCCAGGTGTCACTGTCCCCCGAGACCCTCCCCCCCCCCCACCTGGTTGGTGGCTCACCTCTCCTCTCCCTCCCCTCTCCCTGTGGGTTTAAAAGGTGTTGAAGCCATGTGCTCAGGGTCTGTTGGAGCTGGTACTGAGATTCAGAGCTCTGCCACCCTGGAATAAACTCTGGATCTAACCCTCTGGCAGAACCCGCTCTCTCTCTCTTCACCATCCCCTGAACCTTTTCCCACCAGAGGTAAACTGAGTTTCTGCTTTGCTTGGGCTCATTCTGAGTGCCCAACTGCACTGCCAGCCAGCCAGAGGTGTCCCTGAGGTGGAACATCCCCAGCAGTCACCTCTAGCTCAGGGCAATCAATATTCATTAACGTGTGACATTAATTAACGTGTGACACACGTGGATGTGGGAAGGCACTGCCCCTCCTGGGGCTGTTAGAGTGAGTGGAACTGCTCCCCATCCCTGCCAGACCTCCAGGTGCCTCAACCAGAGACCCCTCTGGGCTTTCCAGTGGAATAGGAGCTGGAGAGTCCAGCCCACGGTGCAGGGAGAACACCTCAGCTGCTCAGGGCTGGGCATTTAGAGGTTTAACACCAGCAGTTCTCATTTTCTGCCTTGTGACCGGCTGCCTTTGGCCTCTTGGCAGGGTCTCTCCACCATTTCATCACACCCTGAAGCAACCAAACCATCTCCTTTGCTCCAGAGCTGGACTACAAAGTTCCTTTCTTGGCAGCAGCACCAGATTTACTTTTTTCCCAGCTGAAATTTGGTTTCCTGGCTCTTTTGCAATGCTGAGCCCAGCTGCTGTGACTGGCACATCTCACACACCCTCTGCACAACCTGCTGCCTCTGATTTTCAGGGCACTGAGGAGCAGCTTTGCCTTTCCTGGTTGGAAAAGGCTCTGCAAAAGCCTAGAGCAGGATTCCTGTGGGCCAGTTACACTTGGATGGAGCAGTTTCTGAAGAGAACCTCACTCTGAGTGAAAGCCACATCTCCTTCCTCTGCTTTTGCAGCCAGATTTCCACCAGCAGCTGTCCTTTCACAGCCAGCCCTCAGCAGGATCCCTGCAGCCCCAGGGCTGAGCAGGATGATCCGATGGATTTTCAGAAATCCAGCATTTTCTCAGCATTCAGCAATTTAGCCACGTTCAGGCCAAGCCTGGCACCAGCAAATCCTGACATCCCTGATGTGCCTGGTTTGATCCTTAGAAAAACACAACCATCAGCTGATTCTGCACAGAATTTTTGCCTTTTTGAGCTGTCCAGCTTCCCAGAAGGTTTTCCCAGGGTACAAACCAAGCCAGGGCGACCAAGCCAAAGCCTCCTTGGCCAACAGAAGGAGGCAGCTGGCTGCAGAGCAGCTCTGCCAGTCCTTGAGAGCCCAGGCATGGAAAAACAACCACCCTCAGTGGTAAATTAGGGCAGTAAACAAGAAATAATCCCCATCACCCCAAAACAAAGGGCAGGAGTGAAACTGCAGCCAGCTGAGGGCTCCTCAGTGCCATTGCACAACACTCCTTCCTCTGCACATCCACACCAGCCACAGGACATTCTGTCCTCCTGGGGCTGTCCAGAGTTGACCAACACCATGGGAGCAGAGCAAACCACGGCTGGAGGAAGGGGCTTCACCCCCATCCTTGCAAGAGCAGCAGACACTTCTTGTGTGCACAGATGGGAACAGAGATCTTCGTGATTCATCCCCTCCCTGGTGATCAACCTGGAGCAGAGCCAGGTTTTTTTGATCAAAATCACCTCAAAAGCAAGAAATACATATTTTTAATTTTTTTTTTCCTTAGCAGGAAGCTTGCTGCTAAAAATAAAGCAGGTGGGGTGAGGAGAGAGGGGTTTTTTTTCTACTAACTACTAAAAATTTCAAATGTTGCCCTGAATGGTTCATTGATTCCTTTGGAGTCAGCAGGTCTCAGGTCCCCCCAGGTTTCCACGCTCTGCTCCCACTGCAGCTGACTCCTGCAAATAATTGTGGCCATCACCTCCCACAGGTCCCAGACCAAGATTTTGGTCCTCAATCCAAGATTTGAAACCCTGGCTGCCCTTGGGTTGTTTTTCCCAAAGGTGATGGAACCACAGAATGATTCTGGAAGGGACCTTGACTTTCACCTCCTTCCAGCCGTGATGTGTGGATCCATCTCACCTTCCCCAGCACAAAACTGGATTCCTTCCTGCTGCTTTTCCCATCCTTCAGGGAGCACAGAGCCCCCAGAATTCCAGCACCCCTCCTCTTCCCTCTCCACTGCTCTCCAGCCAATTTATTTGCAGCTCCCTGTGAGCAGATCTGCCCCAAAATTGGGGTTTCAAACCTAAAAGCACCAAAACATGGCCCCGTGGGAGTAAGTCTGCTCTCACCCCCACCCACACTGCCCCAGCTGTTCCTTTTAGCACCAGCAGCTTCACAGAAAACAGCCCTGGCTTTCATCACCCAGGCACTGAAAGCAGTGACAGAAAGAGAGAGCCCGGGGCCAAAATCCCTCCAGAGGGACAATTCTGCTGGGGAGAGAGGGGAGGAGGGGGTGACACCATGGGCAGCCTTCTTCTCCAGGGCTTGGGATGTTCAGGAAAGCCTGGGAAGCTTCAGAGCCACCCTGGGAAGCTCTAGGGCCACCCTGGGAAGCTCCAGGGCCACCATGGGAAGCTTCAGGACCACCATGAGAAGCTCTAGGGCCACCATGGGAAGCTCCAGGACCACCCTGGGAAGCTCAGGGCCACCATGGGAAGCTTTAGAGCCACTATGGGAAGCTCCAGGACCTCTCTGAGAGGCTTTAGAGCCATCCTGGAAGCTTCAGAGCCACCCTGGAAAGCTCCAGGACCATCCTGGAAAGCTCCAGGACCACCCTGGAAAGCTCCAGGACCACCCTGGGAAGCTCTAGGGCCACCATGGGAAGCTCTAGGGACACCATGGGAAGCTCCAGGGTCATCCTGGGAAGTTTCAGAGCCACCCCAGGAAGCTCCAGGACCATCCTGGAAGCTCCAGTTTCATCCTGGAAGCTTCAGGACCCCCCTGGAAAGCTCCAGGACCATCCTGGAGACCTGGTGTCCACTGCTGCCTTCAATCCCAGTGCCCAGCAGGGGGGAATGGAGAGGGAAACCAGCCATGGGTGCCGGCT